>NC_086318.1:101546310-101721310 GCF_036172605.1 Pelobates fuscus
CACACTTCATTCATATACACACACACTGCACTCACACACACTGCACTCATACACACACACTGCACTCACACACACACACTGCACTCACACACACACTGCACTCACACACACACTGCACTCATACACACGCACTGCACTCATACATACACGCACTGCACTCATACATACACACACTGCACTCATACACACTGCACTCATACACGCACTGCACTCATACACGCACTGCACTCATACACGCACTGCACTCATACACGCACTGCATTCATTATATACACACACTGGAAATAAATATTCAATTAATATATACGCACACACACTGCACTCATACGCACACACTGCACTCATACACACACACTGCACTCACACTGCACTCATACACGCACTGCATTCATACACGCACTGCATTCATACACGCACTGCACTCATACACGCACTGCACTCATACGCACACACTGCATTCATAATATACACACACTGTAAATAAATATTCAATTAATATAATTTTTTTAGGATCTAATTTTATTTAGAAATTTACCAGTAGCTGCTGCATTTCCCACCCTAGTCTTATACTCGAGTCAATAAGTTTTCCCAGTTTTTTTTGGGTAAAATTAGGGGCCTCTGCTTATATTCGGGTCGGCTTATACTCGAGTATATACGGTATACAGAAAATGTTAAACGTAGGCTGCCTGTGGGTCTTTGTTTAAAACACAGTTTAAAAAAAATGTATAATGTAATTCTCACTGGTGAAAAGAAACCAGGGGTTAGAAAATATTAAAATAATATTACTGTCATTTAAGCTTTCTTCTGCTCTTGTAAATGCTTACTTTCTGGTTCTGCATTCACATCCTTAAACTCGTCAAAAAAAAAATAAAAAAATATTAAAATTGTTTTATACAGACTTCTATGTTTGTATAGTGAGCAGTTTGACTCACAAACATAAATTAGGCTTTCAGAACTGTTTAATAATATTTAAATTAAATAACAAAGTTAAGTATTTCTCCGTTTGGTCCTATTGTCATCCATTACATTTCCTGTCTTCAGATACATTGTATTAACTCCTTCACTTTAATGTTTGTTTTATTAATTTAAAAATTACTATTCATTTGAAACATTGGATGCATAGGTAGCACATAAACATAGGACAAGACAGCCATTCAGTATACATATTAAAGATACTTAACGATTTAATGATACCTAATTATAGTTCTGTCCATTTTTCATATTTTAATCTTTATTTGCTTGGTCTTTCTTTTACTGAAATATTAGGGTGCATAATTGTTTGGCCATTATATGGTGTATAATCCTTATCATGAAGTTAGCAGAAATATTGTTTTTGTCACAGTAGGTGCAATATATATATATATATATATATATATATATATATATATATATATATATATATATATAATAGTCAAATACGATGTTTCTGGGTTAAAAAAAGATGATACCATAATAAAGTTTTTATATGGGTATAATGTCTGCAGGCAGTACGTAAAGTTGCATGAAGGATCTATATATCTGCCATTGCTTTTTTTTTTTTTTAAAGAATCTTCAGTACATTTCATCTGCCCTCCTTCCCCCTGGCTGCTAAATTATGGCCCTAAAGTGTGGCCTTCAAAAATTGCTGCAAATTGTAGATGAAAGCAGAAAATCCCAATTTCTTAATATATTATATGGACTACATTTCTGAATCCAGGTGTTTCAATCAAACCCATTGCCATGTGTGTATAAAAGCAAGCCCTGCAGTCTGCTTTTACAAACATTTGCGAAAAAATGGGTCGTCTAAAGAGAGCTCATTGAATTGAAGCGTGGCACTGTGATAGGATGCCACCTTTTCAATAAGTCAGCTTGTGAAATGTCTTCCCTGCTAGATATTCCACAGTGGTCAACTGTAAGTGGTAATATTGGAAAATGGAAGCGTTTGAAAACAGCAGCATAGCACGTAAACTCACAGTGAGGGGGCACCGAGTGCTAATCCTCATTGTGCATAAAGGTTGCCGACGCGCTTCTGATTCCATAACTGAAGAGCTGCAAACTTCCACTGGCATTAATATCAAGACAACTTTTGTCCATATAGCGTCAGGGCAGATACCTAGTGTTTGAGCAAAAATAAACATAAGTGTAGCTTTAAGAAGTAGAGTAGGACTAGTTTGATATTAAACTGGACATTTTACCAGGGTAGTCATAAATACATAACCTCTACAGCCACCTGTACTGAATATCTTGTTTAGAGCGTCCTTTTAACACGGTAAAACAGTTTGCACCTGCTTTTACTATTGCAAAATAATCTAAAACGTCTACCAGTAAGATGGAGAATATAACATGGCTATGATATAAAATCAGGCATTATAAATTTCCATCCCTTTAGCCTAACAATATTATTATTATTATTATTATTCAGATTTATATAGCACAGTGCTATATTCGGCAGTGCTTTAGAAAATGATGTGTCTGTCAACTATGACCAGAGAAAGCCTTTTTACATTTATATTCCCATAACAGCAATGTAAGACCATCGGCAGGGTTTGTGAGTAATGTGAAGACCAGTGGCAGAAAGAAAAGCCAGTTTTCCTTTAATCTCTCATATAGCTGCAGACACGAATGTGAAGAGGGTATATACAATACCTATCCTTACACTGAGAAACAAGCAACAAAACTTCAGGAACTTCAAGAAGGTGATTATTAGTTTTGGCACTTGCATTTATTTGGCTATTTGGCTGTACTGTCACTTTAATTAGTCTGATACAGCGGGTAAGATCTAGGTGGGGATTACGATAGCAAGTGGGTATTATTTGCTTTTAAATTATACAATGGAAAGAGATACATTACCGCACTTGGACTCATTTACATTAGACACATGCATATTTCAACGCACTATCATACTCAATGTCACACACCTTATCATATACCATCTTGCTTAACACAAAAGATACAATGTATTAAATTTCACAAAGAGATTGCTAGATGATCTAGCTTTCTTAAGGATCAATGATATTTTATGCCATCCTTATCTGATGTGTGACGCTCTGTCATCGTAGCAGTGGGACATTCCACTATATGGATACATCATCTTTGAATGTTGGATTGTTATGATGCAATTATATATATATGAATAAATATATATATATATATATATATATATATATATAATACACAAGATCCAGCGCACTCTCCTATCTACTAAACAGCAACTTCAATGTTGACAGATTTTATTAGTTTTTAAAAGGTTTTTTTTTTAAAAACACCTTATCTAGGCAAAAAATAATGGGGATTTAGTTGCATTATATGATCATACATTGCATAAGCCTGCCACAACGTCAATGTACCCCATCTTTGGCAGGTCCTACTCTCACAGTCTAATGTCTGCTCTTATGAGATTAAACCACTTACTTGAGGAACAAATTCCATCTGAGGCTCTCTGCAGTACAAGACTAAATAGGGACCTGAGATGAGGCACCTGTGACAGGGAGGGGTGCAAAACCAAGGAGTTGGCTAGACTCCCAAATATATATATATGGAACATGGGGGGGTGGTTGCACTCACCTGAACATGCTTAAATGGGGTGCTGCTGGGGGCCATGTTATACAATACACAAGATCCAGCGCACTCTCCTATCTACTAAACAGCAACTTCAATGTTGACAGATTTTATTAGTTTTTAAAAGGGTTTTTTTTTTAAAAAAACACCTTATCTAGGCAAAAAATAATGGGGATTTAGTTACATTATATGATCATACATTGCATAAGCCTGCCACAACGTCAATGTACCCCATATTTGGCAGGTCCTACTCTCACAGTCTAAGATGAGATGAGGCACCTGTGACAGGGAGGGGTGCAAAACCAAGGAGTTGGCTAGACTCCCAAATATATATATATGGAACATGGGGGTGTGGTTGCACTCACCTGAACATGCACCCCTCCCTGTCACAGGTGCCTCATCTCAGGTCCCTATTTAGCCTTGTACTGCAGAGAGCCTCAGATGGAATTTGTTCCTCAAGTAAGTGGTTTAATCTCATAAGAGCAGACATTAGACTGTGAGAGTAGGACCTGCCAAAGATGGGGTACATTGACGTTGTGGCAGGCTTATGCAATGTATGATCATATAATGTAACTAAATCCCCATTATTTTTTGCCTAGATAAGGTGTTTTTTTTTAAAAAAACCTTTTAAAAACTAATAAAATCTGTCAACATTGAAGTTGCTGTTTAGTAGATAGGAGAGTGCGCTGGATCTTGTGTATTGTATAACATGGCCCCCAGCAGCACCCCATTTAAGCATGTTCAGGTGAGTGCAACCACCCCCCCATGTTCTATATATATATATATATATATATATATATATATATATATATATAAACAAATATAGATTTTATAGATTTACTGCTTCTTTTTTTCTCTATTGGTCACCTCTCACTTAATTTGTGAATAAAAAATGGAAAATATCAGGGCCTATAATATGCATTCATTTTCACTTCTCTATAATTCCTAGTTTGGTGAGTAACTCCAATTGTGTCTGTCCTAGCAGAGGAGGTTTGAGTAGTGTCTGTGTAAATGTGGTGTCTATGGAAGAAGTGTGCCAATGTACTTCTTCAAAATCTTGCAAAATCTGCCCAAATATGCTGTAGCATCAAAAAATAAACTAAAATACAAAAAAAGTGGGGTTTTTAACACATTTATATATCACTTATTCACAACATATGTAAACGTTATACTTAATCTGTTAAACCCTGCAAACACTGTATGCAATTTGCAGCATTTTCAAGAAAGAAAAGTCTTGCCTTGTTACCACATGTTAACACGAACAACTAACGCACAGTTTTTTTTAAAATATGTTCACTTCCATATAAATAAAATAACACGCTGCACAATTTTTTTGTGTGTAGAAAAGTAATTTACTGTTGTGCCTTAAAGAGACTTACTGGTCACTATAAACACTTCATCTCAGTTGTTATGGTGTCTGGAGGTCCTGGGTGCCTTTTATACTTTAAGAGATTAAATTGTTAACAAATGGTTTCATCCCAAAGTGCTCTTGATGGTTTCTATCCCCCTGGCCCCTTTGTCTCCACTTCCAGCCCTTTCCTCAATGCAGATGACAGAGCACCAGAGATAGGCTGAGAGCATTAGCATACATACTCAGCCTATCACAGGCCTCTTCAGAAAATGTTTCAGAAACATACTCTCCATCACCAGTAGCCCACTGAAAGGCTTCTGCAGTGACATCGGGGACAGAGGAGAAGGGAGAGGAGCCAGGAGGATGAGCATTATCAAGAGTATTTGGGGGTTAAACTATTTGTGGGCAGTCTACCACTTAAGGTAGGATGGTGCCCAGGATCTCCACCCATCACATTCGTGTCATTAATATAAAGTTGTTATGGTGCTCAGATATAAGAGTCTGCAAAGTGGACTGTTTGGTAGGCAAGAGCAGATGTAAACAACCTTCAACACTCCAGATGTTGTGGAATACATCTCCCATAATGCTCTTACAGCCGTAATGCTGGCAAAGCAGCGGGGAGATATAGTCCTTAACATCTGGAGAGCTGAAGGTTGTCTACCTCTCGTTTAGAGTTTTCAGATAGGATACTGGTTGGCAGATAGCAGATCTGTCAGACATGTGGTGGGAAAAGTAATGTAGGCCCCAAATGATTTGTCACCTCTCTTTATATTTAATAAACCAACTAGTGCTGTTTTTTTGTTGTTGTTTTTTTTAACGGATGTTGTAAGCCCTCTGCTCTGCTCCAGTCCTCCCGCCCCACCACCTGCTCCCTAGATCCAATTCCCTCGCATCTCATCCGTACTCTGTCTTCTTCTCTTTCTCCACCTCTCACTAAAATTCTCAATCTCTCTCTCTCCTCTGGTATATTTCCATCGCTCTTCAAACATGCAACTGTAACCCCAATTCTAAAGAAGCCCAATCTTGACCCTAAATCCCCATCCAACTATCGTCCTATCTCGCTACTGCCTTTTGCATCCAAGATCCTTGAGAAAGAATTGTGTATGCGAGATTGACAGACTTCCTCGAGTCCAACTCTCTGCTAGACCCGCTTCAGTCTGGTTTCCGCGCTAAGAACTCTGTGGAAACGGCACTGACCAAAGTATCCAATGATCTACTCGCTGCAAAATCTCGTGGTCACTACTCTATCCTAATTCTCCTTGACCTGTCTGCGGCTTTTGACAATGTTGATCATCAACAGCTTCTTCTCATCCTCAGCAATATTGGTCTACAAGATATTTCTCTCTCCTGGTGCTCCTCCTACCTCACCCAACGCTCTTTCAGTGTTTCTTTCTCTGGATCTGCTTCTTCTCCCCAACTCCTCTCTGTTGGTGTCCCCCAAGGTTCAGTCCTTGGTCCCCTACTGTTCTCCATCTATACTGCCTCCCTTGGTAAACTCATTAGCTCCTTTGGCTTCCAATATTATTTCTATGCAGATGACACACAAATCTACCTGTCCTCTCCTGATCTCTCCCCGTCCCTCTTGACTAGTGTCTCTGAATGCCTCTCTGCTGTTTCTAACTGGATGGCTGCCCACTTCCTTAAACTAAACTTGACCAAAACTGAAATTCTGGTCTTTCCTCCCTCAAGTGTTGTTACTCCTGTGTCTGTCTCCCTCCAAGTCAACAGTGCTACCATCCGCTCCACCACGCAGGCTCACTGCCTAGGTGTTCTCTTTGACTCCGACCTCTCCTTCAAGCCTCATGTTCAATCTATCGTCAAATCCTGTCATTTCCATCTCAAAAACATTGCGCGCATCCGCCCCTACTTAACGCCAGATGGGACTAAGGTGTTGGTCCATTCCACTGTCCTTTCTCGCCTTGACTACTGTAATCCGCTTCTCAGTGGTCTTACGTACTCCCAACGTACTCCCAACTTGCGCGGTTACAGTCCATAATGAATGCGGCGGCGAGGCTCATCTTCCTGTCCGCCCGCACCTCCCATGCCTCACCCTTCTGTCAGTCCCTGCATTGGCTTCCTATAAAATATAGAGCTCAATTTAAAATTCTGGTTCTTGCTTTCAAATCTCTACATAATGCTGCTCCCACCTATCTATCCTCCCTTATACACAAGACTTACGTCTATCTTCTGTCCGTACTCCCACCTCTGATGCTCGCCTTCTCGAGGGCTGCACCGTTCCTGTGGAACTCGTTTCCCTCCTCTGTTAGATGCTCACCCAGTCTCCACTCCTTCAAAAAAATCATTAAAAACCCACTTCTTCATAAAAGCGTATCAATTAAACTGTTAATAGCTCCCAACTGATTCCTCTTCTGCAACTGTCACTAGTCTAATACTATCCTTACCTTTGGTGTTATCTCTCTGCCATTTAAGAGCTAAATTGTTATGTTTTTGCAGTCGTTGACACACCTCCTCTGGTTGTGATTCCTTAAATAAAAGATTTTATTTTAAATCAGATCTTACAGCTCAGGGTGTTGAATGCACAAGTTCTTGTTATCTTAAAAGTGTTATTTTAAATGTATTTTAATCACACAAATTAGGCTTGAGCAGGAAATTAACAAAGCAGGAGATAAGAAATGTAGGCTCTTTAAGGAAGTGTGGAGTGAGGTTGTGTGATTGGCAGCCAGGGGAGGTGTGGCTAGTGATATAACTCCTAAATAGCCATGACACGAACAGGTGTCAGGATTGGCCTGGCTCTAACACACAAGCCTAGCTATGTGCAAGGACAGTATGTGTACTGGTCCTTAGAGTGCCCAGGCTATCACTGACATTATAGTTACAAAGTCTGTATACAGACACAGAATAAATGTTAACAAGCAAAGGTCAGGGATCACAGAGGTAAACAGAAACAAGACACAAAACAGGGTCAGGGTTACAAAGATCAAGAATCGTCAGACAAGCCAAAGTCAGGAAACGGATTAATTAGTAATATATAACGTACTCTCAGTTTAACAGAAACCACGACAGGGCACGGAAACAAGGACAACCAGTAAGTATATTTACCCTGTATAGGATTGTGATTGGTTACAGAGGGCCATGATGTCACAAGTGTGTATACATCATCAAAAAAAACAGCCATGGCTGACATCATAAAAGTAGACCAGTGGGAGGGTTCCATGCCATATATGATGTCATAATGAGGCATCAGGAAGCTAGGTATAAGTGCTTGTGAATCAGATCCCAGTAGAGACATTGTAATGGATCGCCTGGCACCCCGACTGGGTACCTCTGTTGAAGGATGCTCCTAGCGCTTCCGGAGGGCTCCAAGCATTCCAGCCGACACCATAACCACCGTAGACTCCTTCAGAGAGCAAGACAGGAACAAGCTCTTACAAGTGCTTAGTAGTGATATAGCAAGAGAGTATGACTAGAATAGCAATCCCTTGTAGCAGATTCCCCCAATAAGAGATGGCACTCTAAATTGAGGGTGAAGTAGAACTGAAGCTTTAATCCAACACTCTGCTTTTATTCACATTTTACACACATAGTACTGCCCACAGGGTTTTGCAGAACAACCAATCAATACGTACAATACACTCAGACATTCCCAGCAATTACACACAAAATCCTCCCCTCTGCCTGTGATATAATTATTGAACACAATGGGCTAGCATAATTATCACAGGCAGGAAAATACACAATTTTACACAATATTCATAACTTTAAAAGTATACATCAAAAACACACACATTTTCAGAATAAGCATACTCCAAATACAAACATATGTCAAAATCACACAAATTGATCCAGTGGTTCAAAAGTTAGTTGGAAATCCCTTTTTGACCAACTGCAAGCATGGCTTGGGTGTGGTAAGCCAACTATCGCCAGCATACAGAAAATATCTCCATTTACAACAACAGTAAAAACACATAAAAATACATAATTCCTATCATACTGAACAGAACCCCCACATTCAATCTATCCCCAGATAGCTTGGATATGAGCGCTCAATATATCCAAACAGCGCTCAGATCCCACAAACAGAATAAAATCGCCATGGGGTTTACGTTTAACAAGGGCCATACACAGTCCAATAGAAATCCATAAGCCCCAAATGCTGTTTTTAAAGTGCCCAATCTCCCAGGGCCATAGTCCCAAGGCATGAGGCTGGCAATCAGTTCCGTCCAAAAACCAGTGGCGAGGTCCCTTTCGCCACAGACATCACTTCCGTGATTGCAAACTGACGCAAGGGTCAGCTGATTGTGACAGCAGGGGAATGATCTATATTCTAAAACCTCTTACTTAAGCTTAAGTTTTTCTGGTGCTTAGTGTATCCCTTTATCCATATATCCCATTTAAAATCAAATTTTAAAGCATTAAAATTTTCACTTAGCTGGACATTTCCAAATACAAATAGTATCAGAAGACTAAGTCTCAAACAGAGGTCTGTACAACAAAACTAGTACAGTAATTACTTTTCTTCTGCTTTCAAAGGGGGCATTGATCACCCTTTCAAGACAGACAGCCAGGGCCGGACTGGCCCATCAGGATACCGAGAAATTTCCCAGTGTGCCACGGCACCTTGGGCCAGGCAGACAACCCTTATCATCAGGATAATGTCATGTAAGTATTTTCCCTCGGACTGTGCCAGCCTATGTCAGTGCGAGGGGAGTAAAGAGGGAGGAGCTGGGGGCTGGTGCAGTCAAAATAAGGCTGCTGGCAGCTGGAGGGAGACCTGTCAGTCTCCCTTCAAAATTTAAATAAATTTCGTCCACATGCCCTGCCTCCACAGGCAAGCCCTGCCTCCTGGACATAGCTCCACCTCCCTCACACAAGCCCCGTCCCCACGCACATTGCTGACCTAGCTGGAAGGAAGGGCCACAACATGGCAACTTCACCTACCAGTGCCAGGTAAGCTTCAGTCATGACAGTAAATGTGTGTGTGGCTGCTAGTGTGTGTTTGCCTGCTAGTGAGTATGCCTGTGTGTGTGTGTGTGTGTGTATGCCTGCTAGTGAGTGAGCTTGTGTGTGTGTGGCTGCTAGTAAGTGTAACGTGAATATACCCTTACACGCAGAATCCAGCTAAACAGAAGACAGCACGGAGGAGAGATACGTCTACCGGACCTTAGAATGGCCGGACTCGACGTATATAGGAGAAGTACAGAGTCAGGAACGATCCGAGGTCAAGGGAACAAAGAGACAGCGAAAACGAGGACTAGCCGGGGACTGGTACACAGGAAACAGCAAGCCGGCAAACAGAACAGACAAGGATAAAGCGAAAACGAAGTCAGAATACAAAGCCAAGGTCAAATACGGAGGAACACAACTGAACACAACAAGCGCTAAAGGGAACTGAAACAGAAACCACGATAGGGCAAGGAACTAAGGGAAAAGGGTAAGTATATGTAGCATCTGAACTAATGTGATTGGCTCCTGTCATATCCACACCCCCAAAAGGTAAGTGTATGGGGTGTGTGTAATGACAGGGGCCAATGGGAGCCTTTTGGCAATTTAGGCTCCCACTGTCTCTTTAAGAGCGCGCCCGAGACTCGCGGCGCGCTCTTAGATTCAGGCGGGACATGTGACCGCTTCTCGCGGTCACTGCCCGCCTTCCTGTGTGAGCAGTCGGATGAGCCGTGCGCGGCTCGGGCAGCAGCATGACCGCGCGCGGCCGGCCCCTGGAAAAGGTGAGTAACGCTACAGTACCCCCCCCTGAGGACACGCCCTCCGGGTGGGCAGGACCAGGTCTGGCAGGAAAACACGAATGGAACGAACGCACAAGGCGGGGAGCATGAACAGCATCAGCAGAAATCCAACTGCGCTCCTCAGGCCCATAACCCTTCCAATGTACCAAGTACTGAAGCCGACCCCTAAGGAAACGAGAGTCAAGAACAGCAGACACTTCAAACTCCTCCAGAGACAGGAGGGGGAGGAGGAGCATGCCGGGTATAGTGGTTGCGTACGTAAGGCTTCAACAATGAGGTGTGAAAGACATTAGGTATACGCAGATTCTTAGGTAGACCCAAGGCATAAGAAACAGGATTAACCTTATATATAATACGATAAGGACCAATGAATCGGGGGGCCAATTTCATAGAAGGCACCCGGAGGCGAATATTCCGTGTGGAAAGCAAAACCCTGTCCCCCACAACATAGGAAGGAGCCACTCTGCGATGCTTGTCAGCCTGAGCCTTCTGGCGAGCAGCAGAGTCCACCAAAGAACGCTGAACCTGCTCCCAAGTATTACGCAAACCAGCCAAATGCTCATCCAGAACTGGCATGCCCTGTGAGGAGAATGCAGCCGGAAGAACAACGGGATGCTGGCCATAGACAACGTAAAAAGGGCTTTTGCCGGAAGAATCATGAGTGGCGTTATTCCGAGCAAATTCAGCCCAAGGAAGCAGGTCAGACCAATTGTCCTGATGGTGAGACACAAAACAACGGAGGTACTGCTCCAGAGACTGGTTGGCACGTTCAGCAGCTCCATTAGACTGGGGATGGTAAGAGGAAGAAAATGAGAGAGAAATACCCATTTCTGAACAAAAGGCTCTCCAGAACCTGGAAATAAATTGGCTACCCCTATCGGACACAATAGATAAGGGAATACTATGTAACCGAAATACTTCTCTAGCGAAGATAAAAGCCAGTTCCTTGGATGTGGGCAACTTGCGAAGAGACACAAAGTGAGCCATTTTGGAAAACCGATCTACTATCATCAGGATGACTGTGTTACCATTTGAAGGGGGTAATTCAACAATAAAATCCATTGACAGGTTAGACCAAGGTCTCTCGGGAACGGGGAACGGATGCAACAGCCCACAAGGAACTCTACGAGAGGATTTCATACAGGCACAAGTAGTACAAGCACTTATATAGTCTGTGACATCCTTTCGTAAGGTATCCCACCAAAAATACCGAGAAACAGCTGACACTGTTTTGGAAATGTCCAGCAGTCTTAGTATCATGATAAAGTGACAGAATATCCCGTCTCTCGGGAACATCAACGAACAATTTATCATTAGGCCTCTCGCTAGGTGCCATGCTTTGTTTAGCTTGTATGGCCTGCAAGAGGGACGAGGAAATAGACAATATAGTAGTTGCTATTATCCTGTCTGGGGGAATGACAGGAGTAACATCAATCTCCTGTTTGTCAATAGTTTCGAACTGTCTGGACAGAGCGTCTGCTTTAGTATTGCGATCACCTGGCCTATAGGTGATAATATAATTGAAATGAGACAAAAACAGTGACCACCTAGCCTGCCTGGAAGACAATCTTTTAGCTTCGCTAAGGTAGGATAGGTTCTTGTGATCCGTAAATATGAGGATGGGATCCTTAGTGCCTTCTAACAAATGTCTCCATTCTTTAAGTGCTAAAATGATAGCAAGGAGTTCGCGATTACCTACATCATAATTCTTTTCTGCTTTGGACATTTGTTTAGAAAAGAAGCCACAAGGATGCAATGGCTTTTCAGGCGACTCTCTTTGAGATAAGACAGCACCTACCCCGATATCGGAAGCATCAACTTCAAGTATATAGGGCAATGAGGGGACAGGATGCTGTAAAATAGGTGCAGAGGCGAACGTAGTCTTAAGAAATTCAAAAGCCTGAAGTGCCTCGGTAGACCAGACACGAGTATTGCCATCCTTTTTTGTCATACGGGTAATGGGTGCTACAATAGACGAAAAACCTTTGATAAAACGTCTATAATAATTGGAGAAACCAAGAAAACGCTGAATAGCTTTCAGACCTTGCGGTAGAGGCCATTCTATGACAGCAGCGAGCTTCTGTGGATCCATACGAAAACCCTTAGCGGAAATTAAATACCCCAAAAACTGGACTTCAGATTGGTCAAATAGACATTTTTCTAGTTTACAATAAAGACCATTAGCAAGAAGGGTCTTCAGAACTGTCGTGACATGTCTGTGATGAGTGTGTAAGTCAGTAGAATATATTAAAATGTCATCCAAGTACACAATAACAAATGTGTGAATAAAGTCTCTTAAGACATCATTAATAAATTCTTGAAATACTGCTGGGGCATTGCAAAGCCCAAATGGCATAACAGTATACTCATAATGGCCTGATCTAGTGTTGAATGCTGTCTTCCATTCGTGGTCCTTTTTTATACGTATTAAATTGTATGCTCCTCTAAGATCCAGTTTGGTGAATACCTTAGCATGTTTGAGCCTGTCAAACAATTCTGTGATTAACGGTATAGGGTATGCATTTTTGATGGTGATTTTGTTTAGACCTCTATAATCAATACACGGTCTTAGATCACCTTCTTTTTTCGATACAAAGAAGAACCCCGCTCCAGCCGGAGAAGAGGATCTCCTAATAAATCCCTTGTCTAATGATTCCTTAATGTATTCCTCCATGACACGGTTTTCTTGAACCGCTAAAGGGTACACCCTGCCCTTTGGAGGTATAGTGCCAGGCAACAAGTCAATAGCACAATCATAGGGTCTGTGAGGCGGTAATTTGTCGGCCTCTCTTTTATCAAAGACAGTCTTTAGAGATAAGTACTGAGAGGGTATAGCCGTAGACAAAGGAGGAATGGTAGGAACATTAATAGAATTCACAGGCGTGACTTCAATGGTACAAGACTTGTGGCAGGCTTCACTCCATGATTTTATCTGCCCTGTCTCCCAGTCGAAAATGGGATTGTGGGCACGTAACCATGGATACCCTAACACTAACTGTGAAGAGGGAGAGGTGATGACCTGGAACCGTATGGTTTCATAGTGTAAAACCCCTGTGTACATGTGTAACGGTGCAGTCTCATGTGTAACAACTGGAGAAATTAATGGTCTACCATCTATGGCCTCAACGGCCAAGGGTATCTCCTTCTCTCTGATGGGAATGTTGTTTTTCTTTACAAAATCAGAGTCTATAAAATTTTCAGCTGCCCCGGAGTCAACCAGAGCGTATATGTTTTCAACTATACAACTCTCTCCCATATGTAAAGAAACAGGGAGAAGCAGTCGATTAGGAGGCAATGTAGGAGACTTAGAAATCACACCCAAGGCCAGTCCCCTATAAGGTCTTAGGTGCGAGAGTTTTCCGGGAGCAAAGGACATTCCTTTACCATATGGTCTCTCTTACCACAATATAGGCAGAGTCCCTCCATTCTCCTATGTAATTTCTCAGTATCAGAGAGTTTGGCAACCCCTAATTGCATAGGTTCCTCCTCAGATACTTTAACACTCTCCGGTATATTAACTCTGGGGTGAATAGGTGTAACAAAACGTCTATTCCTGTTCTTAGTATAGAGCCTGTCACAAATCCTATTATCTATGTCAATGAGGTAGTCAATAAGGTCCTCTAAGGCAATAGGAAGCTCCTTAGCTGCTACCTCATCCAATATAGAGTCTGATAAACCTTCCATGAAGGCAGTAGTTAATCCATTGTTGGTCTAATCAACCTGTGAGGCAAGGGTACGAAACTGAATAGCGTAATCAGCCACAGACCTAGAACCCTGTTTAACTCTCATTAATGCTCTTGCGGCATTCTTTGACCTTTTCATTGTGTCAAAAGTTCTGCGAAAAGCCGTAAGAAAACTGCTGAAATCATGCACCATAGGTCCATTAGCTTCCCAAATAGGATTTGCCCACTCAAGTGCTTTATCGGTGAGTTGGTGCATAAAGAACCCAACTTTGGACCTCTCTGTGGGAAATAAACGTGGATACATCTCAAAGTGGAATTCTATATGGTTAATGAACCCTCTGCATGTCTTAGAGTCCCCTCCATACCTAGGAGGAGGTGTTAAATGGGCCGAAGTATTAGGCATAGTAGATACTTCAGGAAGAAGGGGTGTAGGAGGGTTAGGTGTGGTTGCTGGAATGGTTCTAGCTAAGAGCGTCTGGAGAGCCTGGGCTATCTGATCCATTCGGTGATCCTGCTCTACAAATCTAGCCTCATGGGACGCCATCTGTTGAGCTAAATCTGCGGTGTCCATGGCCGTATCGTAATGTAACGTGAATATACCCCTACACGCAGAATCCAGCTAAACAGAAGACAGCACGGAGGAGAGATACGTCTACCGGACCTTAGAATGGCCGGACTCGACGTATATAGGAGAAGTACAGAGTCAGGAACGATCCGAGGTCAAGGGCACAAAGAGACAGCGAAAACGAGGACTAGCCGGGGACTGGTACACAGGAAACAGCAAGCCGGCAAACAGAACAGACAAGGATAAAGCGAAAACGAAGTCAGAATACAAAGCCAAGGTCAAATACGGAGGAACACAACTGAACACAACAAGCGCTAAAGGGAACTGAAACAGAAACCACGATAGGGCAAGGAACTAAGGGAAAAGGGTAAGTATATGTAGCATCTGAACTAATGTGAGTGGCTCCTGTCATATCCACACCCCCAAAAGGTAAGTTTATGGGGTGTGTGTAATGACAGGGGCCAATGGGAGCCTTTTGGCAATTTAGGCTCCCACTGTCTCTTTAAGAGCGCGCCCGAGACTCGCGGCGCGCTCTTAGATTCAGGCGGGACATGTGACCGCTTCTCGCGGTCACTGCCCGCCTTCCTGTGTGAGCAGTCGGATGAGCCGCACGCGGCTCGTGCAGCAGCATGACCGCGCGCGGCTTGAAGAGAGGACCGCGGCCGGCCCCTGGAAAAGGTGAGTAACGCTACAGTAAGTGGGCTTGTATGTGTGTGCCAATGAGCTTGTCTGTTGTGAGCTTGTGTGTGTTTGCCTGCTAGTGAGTATGCCTGTGTGTGTGTGTATGCTTGCTAGTGAGTGAGCTTGTGTGTGTGTGCCTGCTAGTAAGAGAGCTTGTGTGTGTGTGTTCCTTCTAGTGAGAGAGCTTGTGTGTGTGTGTGTTCCTTCTAGTGAGTGAGCTTGTGTGTGTGTGTGTTACTGAGCTTGTCTGTAGCGAGCATGTGTGTGTTAGTGAGCTTTTCTGTAGGCAGGATGTGTGTTTCAGTAAGCTTGTCTGTGATAAGCATGTGTGTGTCAGTGAGCTTGTCTGTGGTAAGCATGTGTGTGGCAGTGAACTTGTCTGTAAGGAGCATGTGTGTGTTAGTGAGCTTGTCTGTAGTGAACATGTGTGTGCCAGTGTGCTTGCGTGTAGTGAGCATGCGTGTATCAGTGAGCTTGTCTGTAGATAGCATTTGTATGTGTCAGCGTGCTTCTGTGTAGTGAGCATGTGTGTGTCAGTGTGCTTGTGTGTAGGGAGCAGATAGGTGTGCGTCATTGAGCTTGTCTTTAGTGAGTGTGTGTCTGTAAGCTTGTCTGTAGGAAACATGGGTGCATCAGTGAGGTTGTCTGTAGGGTGCATGTGTGCATCAGTGAGTTTGTCTGTAGTAGCATTTGTGTGTCAGTGAGCTTTTCTGTAGGAAGCATTTGTGTGTCAGTGAACTTGTCTGTGGTGAGCATGTATGTGACAGTGAGTTTGTCTTTAGTGAGTTTGTGTGTGTCAGTGAGCTTGTTTGTAGTAAGCATGTATGTGTGTGTGTCAGTGAGCTTATCTGTAGGGAGCATGTGTGTGTGAGCTTGTCTGTAGTGAGCATGTGTGTGTCAGTGAGCATGTGTGAGACAATGAGCTTGTCTGTAGTAAGCTTGTGCATGTTAGAGTTTGTCTGTACTACGTTTGTGTGTGTATACTGATAAGCTTTTCTGTGTGTATCAGTGAGATTGTCTGTCAGTGAGCGTATTTGTGTGCATCCATGAGCTTGTGTTTTTATGTCAATGAGCTTATGTAGATCAGTGAGATTGTTTGTCTATGAGGCTGTGTATCAATGAGCTTGTGTGTGTCTGTCAGTGAGATTGTCTGTGTCTGCATGTGAGTATGCTTATGGTATAATTAAATGTTTTACTCTAAAAGGACCAATATTTTATATTAGAAAAAGAAAGGTTTTAGGTTTAGTTGGTGGATATTTAATCACCCTTTATCTGGCATCGTCTTTTCATGTTTTCTCCCTTCTTTGACTAAGAAGTTCTGACATATATCCTTTACTACTTTTTTTTACCTTTATAATGATATCTAAGGATTAGGAGTGATACATTACTCTTGGTACAATTATGCTTTCAATTGCTGTTTGTTGGTACTCTGCTCCCTGTAGTTAGATTGGAATCTCTGCAGGTTTGATTGCTCATGCCTGCATTTTATATTTGTATTTGTAGTATAAGTTACATGTCTTCTTTATGCATTATCTGATCCTTAGGTAGTACAGTTTGTATATCTATATCTTGTTAATAGGTTTCTTCAGGCTAATTGCAGTTTGATCGCTTTTCGATTAGTTCTGCCTGATGTCTATCTCTAACGAGTTCTCTATGGACTTTCTCTGTATCTAAATGGCCCCTGATGGGGTGTATAGGTCTTTCTTCTACATTTATAATTTATTCCTGTATGCAGGTTATGTTTTTAGTTATATGTATATGTATTATTTTGTTGGTTATACTGGGTTGCTATGGGAACGAACCCGGGAGGCGCACGTCTATGACATCATCAGTGTCAATTGTTTGACCTGAGCAGGCTGCTGGTCAGGTGCCCCTGGGATCACTCCTATTCTCAACCTGGGTAAGTTAAGGGAATATTGGGGGTATATATTCTTATGGATTTGATTTGCAAGCTCATCCTGATGAAAGTCTGTGATACAGACTGAAACGTTGATTTTTATTTTGAGCTAATAAAAGCTAAGTTTTATTCATTCAACTTGGAAGTCCCTGGAGTGCTATCTTGTACTTTTGGCTGTATCTGTTTGCTGATAAGCACCGGGCAAGTACATCAAGGAAGGTGGAGTGCATTACTATTTTTGTTTTGTATGATTTTGGGTTATTGGCAATATCCCTGGTTTTTGCACCCCTTAGTAGACTTGCGAAACACTGTTGGTTCGCACTACTTGGTGAGATTTATAGTTATTTACTTTTTTCTTATTATTGGTTTGCACTTTTGCTGCAATAACCTCTTTTCATCTGAGTACCATACCTTCATCTAGTATCATACTTATTTGTTTTTATGGAAGACTTTTTCACCCTAGCCGGGGGGCTATCTGACCAAGCAGAGATCCTCCAATATAGTGAGGGAGATGCTGAGAGGATTCGTTGGACTTCCTCTACTACTGATCTCCCTAATACTACCTCCTTGAAGGATATTTATTTCCAACTTTTGCGTTTAAGAAAGCGAGAGACGGATCTGGACCTTCATGGTCTTTTTCTCTTGGATTATCATCGGAAACTTCAAATACCTAGGGGGTTTCGAGTCAGTAATGTCCCTACTATAGGCAGACTTAAACCTATGACATGCAAAAAATGGATCGGGGTCTTGAATAAATGTTCCCTTGATCTTATGTTAATTATCTTTGAAGATGTAAAGGAAGAATTGACACAAGTAAGACGTAAAATAGTGGAATTACAAACACAGGAAGCACTTATCCTATCCTCCACAGAGGCAGCGACCACTCTATTGAAATTGGAGGATAATGTTAAAACCTATAAGACAGATCTAATCAGGTTTAAGAGAGAGAAACAAGCTGTTGTTTCAGCTGACTACAAGGAACATCGGGTGTATAGGTGGCTCAGTGGCCATAGTGATACCCCGAGGTTTGCGAGACGCCGGAGACCAGTCCGCAAACCCAGACAATTTACCATCGACAAATCCTCAGGCGAATCCAACTCCGAATCAGATACTGCCAATCCATCCATTCAACGTAAGCCTAACCAAGATACAAGGGTAGCTTTTTTAGAGTCTGTCCAACAGAACGTCAGGGGATAATTACGAGGTACCAGAGCAGGGCAGGCAACACAGACACAGGTACATCACAAGACAAGGACAGAGGGGGCGCACATGGTGGGGCAAGAGAAAGGCCACCTCGGATGAGAAGATAATTCCAGTCTTCAATTTATCATCTAGAACCCTCCTCCCTGACGAACTCCTGTTGCTGTCTAAAGGACTGTCATTTGTCCCCACTACACGGCCAGATCCATTGAAGTGGGAGGTGGAACTTTATAAGTTTGTCAGAACACTGAGCCTGAAAGATTTCTTTAAGGAATCAATGCGTGAGACTCCACTGACAAGCCCTATCTTTAAGAAAAAGAGTACATTTGACCCACTTCCTAATCAACCTGGGATCAAGGCCTTTTTACGTGCGGTACAAAAAGAATCTTCCGATTTTCTTCAGGAGAAACATAGTTATCAAGCCAACTGCTCCAAAAAAGACAGAGACATCATCAAATCTCTCTCAACAGACAATAACATTGTTAAAAGACCGGCAGACAAAGGGGGAGGAATAGTCCTGCAGAACTATTCAGACTATCAGTCAGAAATCCTCCAGCAGTTGTCGGATACCAATACCTATCTGTCACTACCTGGTGATCCCACTGAGAACGTTCACCAGCAAATCATGGATGCCTTACAGAGGGGCCTCAGAAGTAATTATATTGATATGCAACTATATCAATATTTACTCCAAGATAAACCAAAGACACCGATCATCTACACTCTCCCTAAAATTCACAAGGATAGCACCAGACCACCAGGCCGCCCAATTGTTTCAGCCATTGGGGGGATTCTTGAGCCTGTGGCAAAATGGCTGGATTTCCTATTCAAAGACACTATTGAGAACCTAGATACAGTCCTGAAAGATACTCCTACCTTCCTCAGTCTTCTAGCCACTCTAACACTTCCGACAGTGTTGGTAACATGTGATGTAGTGTTGGTAACATGTGATGTAAGGAGCTTATATACCGTAATTCCACATCAAGACGGTATACAAGCTATGAGAGCACTTCTATCTCAGTCTCCCTACTATACCGGACCACCCGTGGAGTTTGCATTGGAACTCTTGGAGATTGTCCTATCTCAGAACTACTTTAGGTTTGAAACTAAATGGTACCGCCAGATTGCAGGTACTTCCATGGGTGCAGCGATGGCACCTATGTATGCAAATGGATACATGCATCAGTTTGAGAGCTTACATATTCTACAGCCCTTTAATGAACAGATTGTAGCATACACACGCTACATCGATGACATCTTTATGATTGTTAAGGGCACTACTACAGATGTAGAACAAATGATTCGGTCCATCAATAGAGCGTCTTCTAACATTGAGCTGACTTCAGCAATGAGTACGGATCAGGTCGATTTTCTGGATGTCCGAGTTTACCGTGAAGGGGAAAAATTGGCACATACATTATTTACAAAAACAACAGACCGCAACACATTGCTGCATGCAACCAGTTTTCACCCGTCTGCCTTAAAGGAATCCCTACCATACTCCCAATTTTTGAGAGTTTTTCGAAACAATTCTGACCTTGAGAAGGCACAGATTCAAATTTCAGCTATGTGGCACAAGTTCAAGATGAGAGGGTATAAGGATAGCATGCTTCAACGTGCGTTATTGAAATGCCAAAGTGAAGATTTGGCTGTTAAGGAAATAACACATGCCCCTCGTACAGTATTTCCAACTACGTACACTTCGGCATCGATGGAGTTTAATAATATTATTAAGAAGAATTGGATTGTTTTAACCAACGACCCGTCATTACCAGCTGAGTTCAAAAATCCCCCCATGATATGCTATAAAAGAAATAAAAATCTAAGGGATCTCCTGGTATGCACTGACCCCATTCATTGCTATCAACCTCCATCTAGCAAGATTAATTACGGATGCTACCGTTGCTTAGGTTGTGTGACCTGTGGACATATGCTGTCAGGCAAAACATTCACACACCCTCACTCTGGGAAACCCTACACCATTCGACACCGCTTAACATGTACATTGGATTTTGTAATATACAAACTTTCTTGCCCATGTGGACTGGCCTATGTGGGCAAAACAGATTTACCCTTACGTGAACGAGTCCATAACCACAGATCCAGTATACGGACTGCTTATAGGGATAACAAATCTGAGCAACCCGTGGCAAAACATTTTCTTGAGAAGGGACACTCGTTGCCCACCCTGAAACTGATGGCCATAGACCATGTTCCACCTTTGCGCAGAGGTGGAGACCGCAGTAAGCTGTTATTGCAGCGTGAACTTTACTGGATTAGGACTCTACACACCATTCAGCCATTTGGTTTGAATGAAAAATACTCATTGGCAGTATTTTTGTAAATATTGGTATCGTGGTTTTAGTTGATAGGGGAACGAGAAAGCCCACCCAGGGGGATAGGCATCTCTAATATCCTTCCCATTATACCGCTTTGCTATTTACTTATTTAGCAAGTTGTTGGCACTTATTGGCGACTATTAAGGGCTTGGAGGTAGCCCACCCTGGGGGATAGGCATCTCAGCCATTCTTAATTTCAGCCTAAGGCTCTAATGCATTTTGTGCTCCTTATTAAAAAAATCTTTAGGATGATTCATGTAATCTGTCTGATGGCGGACGGGTTTAGGGTTAAGAGACAGCCCACCCTGGGGGATAGGCGTCTCAATTACCCATTCCACCCAGTGCTAATAGGATAATTACTATATATCTATAACAATGTGATTTTGTTGAGGACCTTTGCTTTATGTCCCTCGCTTGCATTATTTTGTATTCTGTATATATTATGTGATGTATGCCGGTCTATTTAGACTCGGGGATGTATTGGTTCTTTGCTCTGCTGCTTGAATGTTTGAGTTATTTATGTATTTATTTATGTGTTCATGTTGGACGAGACTGGGAGTACACCAGTCATTCTTGGTACCCTCTTCTCTTTAGATCACTGCAGCTCTACTTAGTGGCTATACTTGTATCTCGTTGTTATTGTGCATTACGTTCTTTTCCCCATAGGTTTAGTTGGTGGATATTTAATCACCCTTTATCTGGCATCGTCTTTTCATGTTTTCTCCCTTCTTTGACTAAGAAGTTCTGACATATATCCTTTACTACTCTTTTTTACCTTTATAATGATATCTAAGGATTAGGAGTGATACATTACTCTTGGTACAATTATGCTTTCAATTGCTGTTTGTTGGTACTCTGCTCCCTGTAGTTAGATTGGAATCTCTGCAGGTTTGATTGCTCATGCCTGCATTTTATATTTGTGTTTGTAGTATAAGTTACATGTCTTCTTTATGCATTATCTGATCCTTAGGTAGTACAGTTTGTATATCTATATCTTGTTAATAGGTTGCTACAGGCTAATTGCAGTTTTATCGCTTTTCGATTAGTTCTCTATGGACTTTCTCTGAATCTAAATGGCCCCTGATGGGGTGTATAGGTCTTTCTTCCACATTTATAATTTATTCCTGTATGCAGGTTATGTTTTTAGTTATATGTATATGTATTATTTTGTTGGTTATACTGGGTTGCTATGGGAACGACCCCGGGAGGCGCACGTCTATGACATCATCAGTGTTTGACCTGAGCAGGCTGCTGGTCAGGTGCCCCTGGGATCACTCCTATTCTCAACCTGGGTAAGTTAAGGTAATATTGGGGGTATATATTCTTATGGATTTGATTTGCAAGCTCATCCTGATGAAAGTCTGTGATACAGACTGAAACGTTGATTTTTATTTTGAGCTAATAAAAGCTAAGTTTTATTCATTCAACTTGGAAGTCCCTGGAGTGCTATCTTGTACTTTTGGCTGTATCTGTTTGCTGATAAGCACCGGGCAAGTACATCAAGGAAGGTGGAGTGCATTACTATTTTTGTTTTTTATTTTTGTTTATATATATATATATATTATACAATAATATGTAAGGCTATGCCTTGCCAGCCCAAATGATTGAGTAATATATAAACATATAATATATATATATATATATAGATATATAGGCATATATTTTTTTTCCAGAGCTGCTTTGTATCCTCAGTCCTGCCCTGCAGACAGATGCACAACTCTATATCTCTAATATCAAACACTAATTATAATAATAGTGTTGCATAGGGTAGTATGGTTAATTATTATAATAGTGTGCCAGCATATTTGTTTTCTAAATATTAAGTGTCAGGCTCTAATATAGCTAGCAAGGTGCCATGTAGCCTGTTTTTACAGCAGTAATGCTCACTACAGGCTCCCTACTGTGATTTATTTGAACAAATGTAATTCTGTATAAACTCTGAAATGTCTGTTTCTCTTTGTGGGGAACTTTTACCAAACCGTACCAACAGATATCTGAGCCGTTTCTAAGCAACAAGGCAAACCTTAGCAAAAGTAAAGAAATTTAATTTAATACCCAGCACCCTGTCGTCAAAGAGAAACTCTGCATTGTTCATAAATCACAAATTATGGAACTGAATAAAATCCATACTATTTATATCAAATCAGAAGAATGCAAGATCTTGTACAATTATATTTTAAGCATCTGCTAACTGACCTCCTTTCCTGTCAAATGTCATTATGTCTGAGTTTTGTATATGTACCTTTTGAGTAGCTTCACTACCCGCTACACTGTTAAAACTGATTTTTTTTTTAGATCAGGGGGTGCCCAAAAGGTAGCTCCCCAGGTGTTGTAGAACTACAACACGCATGCCTTTGGAATAAGCATAAGGGAAGCTGTAGTTTTAAAACATCTGGGGATTTCCATTTCAGCACCCCTGATCTAACTTAATACATTTGTTAGATTGCTGTAAAATCTAGGTGGTACTCGGAGCTACTCGGAGCTAACTTGAGTTTAAGTTTTACTTGTTAGCTGTTATTGTGTTCGGATGAAGATGACTTGAAGTCTGACAGCAGACTGGAATCAATATTTTTTACTTGGCTTTTTTCCTAAACTCCTGGAGAGAAAAGTAAATTTTCAGAGCATCTCATCCTGTGTCATTATGTCATAGTCACTGCGGAGATCTTTGTTTTGGAAATGTCAGAAAATAGGACATATACAGCGGGGGGTATCTAAAGGCTTTAAACAGTAGCTCTAGAAGGTCAAACAGCCCCAGACCTTTTCTCTTTTGATCAATCCACAGACAAGAGATGCAACATGCTTTTAGTTTTGCACATTAGATATTGTAATGAACCATTCAACCGCCATCTGCTTCTGGTGCCAAAAATAAACAGAATTGCATATTTATGTAATCTACTTATGGCATATTTGCTAAAGTACATAATCTGAATTTTAATCATGCATGTAATGTATGCAATATTGATACCGGAGAAACTGACGGAAGCCAAGCACAGAGAGATGGACACAGGTTTCTTCAGGAAGGAAGAGATTCTTTATTGGATCACCGATCGGGACTCAGAGGGACTAGCGTCACCAAAATACAGCAAAGTCTGAGTACTGAATACATAGAGTACATTCCTTATATAGCACTGTAGCTCCTCCCACAATTAACTACACCCACACATACCCTTAACCTATTTAATGAATAGAGTCTAAACTCATCCATCCGGTCTAACCACGTGGCTCATCTGATACAAAGGAGAGGGACGCGTAATTCCAGTTCTTACATTCCTGCACCTGGTCAGTACAGTGATGACAGTATCTTAGCTACGTGTAATTAACCAACTGATACTACAAACACATATACATACATATGCCTTGTGGCAATCTTAGCCTGCTAAACTTGTATTTTACTGGAATTACATCACATTCCCCCCTTTGATGCCTCTGATATTTCACAATTACTTGAGGCATCACTTAACCTTGGTTTGCATATACCTCAGGTTACCATGAACCAGACCAGACTTATCTTATGATGTGAATCTTTTCAACACTCATCTTCCTGCATAGTTTCTCCCTGATCTAAAGCCTTATACTTATATATGGCCATTATCTGTGCAGCAGCCTTCCTCTCTGCTATACTTCCTATCAGGCTTTGCACAGACCTAACTACTAAGGGTATAAGACACGGTAGGAGTAGACACAACAGTAAAATCAGTAGGACTCCACCTACCACTGCCTTAAGCCCTCCAAACCACTCATACCAGCTACCAAACCAACTACTTGGATTGTACCCTTTCCATACCTGAGTAGGCACATGCACTAGTTTAACCATATGGCTAGTAAGCTCAGCTATTGCTTGCCCTTCGTCATCTATTTGAAGACAGCAATTGCTCAGGTTAAACTTCCCACATACACCTCCCTCTACTGCCAAAAGGTAATCCAAGGCTAATCTATTTTGGTAGACTGCTGTCCTCATCCTGGTGTTATGCTTCGCTAGAAGATTGAGCGCTTGTGATGTCTCATTTGTGATAATCTCAACCACCGCCTGTAACCTTATAATGCGGTTGAGCATATAAATAGGGGTCCTGTAACCAAAGGTACCATCCTCAGCCCACGTGGCTGGCCCATAGTAATCTATAATACGCTGGGGAGGCCATTCATCATCTTCCCAGGCGCCTATCTCTATGGGTCCCCTTTTCTTCCTATGATTCACATCATACACTTTAACACCTAAAGTCTCACCTGTTTCAATCGGTAACAAGAAGAAGGATGGTTTGAGCATACCCAACACACATGCCCCTTCCCAGTCCTGTGGCAACTCCGAATAGGCTTTCTTACCACAGATCCAGTACAAATTTGCTGGGGCTCTCCAAGTAGATGTGATGGATAGATCAAACCACACATCCTTTAAATTGGCATATCTAGCAAACGGGTTAGATGGTTCTGAGACATTTGAAGCCGACCACCAAGTTGTATTCTTTGTATCATCATCATAAGCTTTTTGCCCTAGACAAGTTAATTCTCCTACAGAAGTATTATACATTATTCCTTTCCTTGCTATGCAAACATAACCTATGATGGAGGTCTTTAATCTCCACTCAGATTTACCTCTAACACTCATATGATAATCGGCTTGTGTAGATATTAATTGGTCAACTGCCTCAGAACCGGACATTACCTCCTTTGCTTCCCAAGGCCATTGGTCTCCCATGTTAGTACCTCCACACACATAGCAGTTGGTAACATTAAGACTACCGGCAATACTTTCAGCTAAATCGATGAACAGGTTTTTAGCATTATGGGGGATCTTATTATCTATACTCATCTCTTCGTAAAAGGAATGGTATACTTGATGAGTCTGGGAGGATACCGTATCAGTCTCTATTCCTATAAACAATAATGTCCCAGGATCTAAACCCGTCCCGTATATCTGAAACCCAAATAAATTTCCATACTTATCTAAGAACTTGTCGGGGTTATTAATGAGTATATGGACTGGGTTGCATTCCATAGACTTACAATAAGGGCTAGTCGGCAACTTAGTCACTATCATGTCTTTGTCTACTGTCTGTCCCCAAGTTGCCCACCCCACACAAGACCAATATGGACAAAAGTTATAATCTCTATTTGGGCATCTAGGACTTACATATTTATTTTTGCTACTGGGACAAATATATTTATCGTTAGACCCATACGTCCTCTCCCATCTAAGATCCCCACATACATTCCACGGTTTTCTACCACTTGATATCGCCTTACATGCATCAAATAGCAGAACACCCGAAGAATGTACGGATTCTAACACCGTTTTATTAATTAGGGTCCCCTGAGGATCTCCATTCCTGAGAGTCAACCAAATTGTACGAGGTTGATACTCTGGACTGAAGCACTTAGGTTCTCCTACTCCTAAATGGCACACACTATAGTCTATATTTAGGTATCTACATCTTGATACCTCTCCTTTACACTCGGATTGTGAATGCCAAATTAGGGTTTGGGATATATGGTTACCTGTTCTCGTAGTCTTAATGCATACCTCACAGCTAGGAGTGTCGGTACCTCTACCTTCCTGAATATAAAAACACATGTAAATAAACACAATCAAAAGCACATCTTTCGCCGTCATCCTCAGTCTTCGTCCGTGCGATGGAACCTCAGCTTCCAGGATGTGAGGGCTGCAGGGAATGGAGTTCTGCTCGTCTTCACAGGTGTCCCTTCGAGACTTTCCTGGCTTATACACTATGTGATGGTAAGCGGACAGGCTTTATTATGGCCTTCTCACTCACACCTGTAACAATAAAATTTGTAATCCACAATAATTCCTCGTTACTCCGACTGAGTAGTGCGTTTTAACCGGATCTTGCAGGGATTCTCTGGATCTGCTGTAACTTGCCAAGAATCGACTGCTGCTGGTTTAACCCTGGAGTGATGTATCCACGGAGTCACTTCTGCTACTTTTATTGCTGTAGGGGTAGACAAAAGAACAACATAAGGACCTCTCCACTTGGGCCCTAACGGTACAGTATTCCACTCTTTAATCCACACTTGGTCTCCTGGATGGTAACTATGAACAGGGGGATAAATATTCACAGGTAATCTATCTTGTACCCATTTCTGTACCTCCTCCATAGTCTTACCCAACTCTACAACCTGCTGCCGGGTAATTCCTTCTCCCAACTGACTCAAGTCCCCCCTTAAGTTACCAAGTACGGGAGGTGGTCGCCCATACATGATTTCAAAAGGAGAGAGGCCCATCCTTCTGGTAGGGGTACTGCGGATTCGCAATAAAGCTATGGGTAAGAGAACGTTCCACTTAAGTTGGGTTTCCTGACACATTTTAGCCAACTGGTTCTTTATAGTTCTATTCATTCTCTCTACCTTACCAGAACTCTGGGGTCTATATGCAGTATGAAGCCTCCACTTTATACCAAGCATATGAGTCAGTTGTTGTAGGCACTGGTGAACAAAAGCTGGACCATTGTCCGATCCTATAGAACAGGGTAGTCCATATCGGGGTATTATTTCTCGTAGCAGGAATCTCACAACTTCTCCTGCTTTCTCTGTACGAGTAGGACATGCTTCTACCCAGCCTGAATAGGTGCACACAATTACCAGCAGGTAACGATGTCCACCCGATTTAGGCATCACTGTAAAGTCTATTTGTAGATCGGACATGGGGAGTCCCCCCATAAACTGAACTCCTGGTGGCTTTACTGGTCCTTGTCTTGCATTATTCTTAGCACACGTTACACATCTGCGTACAATGGCCTGAGTCAAGTTGGACAATCTTGGTATGTAGAAATGTTTTCTAAGAGATTCTTCAGTACTGTCTCTCCCAGAATGTGTCCCGTTGTGATAATTTTGGACAATTTCTACCGCTAGCGATGCTGGTATAACTATTCTTCCATCTTCTAGCTGATACCACTTGTTCTCCAGATACTTTCCCGGTTCAGTCTTTAACCACTCCTCTTCTTGAGCTGTATAAACTGGAGTCCATTGGGACAGTGGAGTTGGTATAAGAGCAGCTATATGCCCTACATACTCCTGTCTTCCTGATTCAGCAGCACGCTTAGCTGCACTATCTGCCATCCGATTTCCCTTGGTTACATCACCATCTCCTCTCAGATGCGCTCGACAATGTATGATACCGACTTCTTTCGGCTCCCACACTGCTTCCAATAGTTGTAGGATTTCAGCTGCGTACTTGATTTCTTTGCCTTCTGAATTCAGTAGTCCTCTTTCTTTATACAAAGCTCCGTGGGCATGAGTGGTTAAAAACGCATACTTAGAGTCCGTATAGATATTTACTCTTAAACCTTCAGCCAATTGTAACGCTCGTGTTAGTGCTATTAATTCTGCCTTTTGTGCTGATGTTCCTTTCGCCAGTGGCCGAGCTTCTATCACCTTGTCTATTGTTGTCACTGCATATCCTGCATAGCGGATCCCTTCTTTCACATAACTACTGCCGTCGGTGTAATATTGAACATCGGGGTTCTGGATGGGAAAATCACGAAGATCTGGTCTACTTGAAAATACTTCATCCATTACTTCCAAACAATCATGTTGACTTTCAGTAGGTTGCGGCAAAAGGGTAGCTGGATTTAAGGTGTTTACAGTCTCTAAATGCACTCTTGGGTTTTCACACAACATTGCTTGATACTTGGTCATACGGCTGTTACTAAACCAATGATTTCCTTTGTAATCCAACAACGTCTGTACTGCATGTGGGACTCGTACATAAAGTTCTTGACCCAGAGTGAGTTTATCGGCTTCAGCTACTAGCAGGGCGGCTGCAGCTACGGCTCTTAGACAAGGTGGAAGTCCGCTGGCCACTGCATCCAGTTGCTTAGACATGTAGGCAACAGGTCTTTGCCATGATCCCAAGTACTGTGTCAATACTCCCACAGCCATTCTTCTTTGCTCGTGTACATATAAGTAGAATGGTCGTGTGTGATCAGGTAGACCTAATGCTGGGGCACTCATCAAAGCCTTCTTCACATCTTCAAATGCCGTTTGCTGTTCTTGGGTCCATAAGAAGGGGTCGTGCTCTGTACCTTTGATAGCTGCGTACAGAGGTTTTGCTAGTATCGCATAACTGGGAATCCATATCCTACAGAAGCCTGCTGCCCCCAAGAATTCTCGCACTTGTCTTCTATTCTTGGGTATTGGTATTTGGCAGACAGCTTCTTTTCTCTCTGGCCCCATAATTCTTTGACCTTCAGAGATATGGAATCCTAGATACTTGACAGTTGGCAAACACAACTGAGCCTTCTTTCTAGACACCTTGTATCCTGCCTTCCAGAGAATGTGTAGTAGATCGTGCGTTGCTTGCTGACAGATTTCTTTTGTAACTGCTGCTATCAACAAGTCATCTACATATTGTAACAATACACACTCTCCTGGGATGGACTCGAAATCCAATAGATCTTGACTTAGGGCTGAACCAAATAGGGTAGGTGAATTTTTAAACCCTTGGGGCAGTCTTGTCCAAGTCATTTGGCGTTTTGAGCCCGTTACAGCGTTCTCCCATTGGAAAGCGAAAATACATTGACTTTCTGCGGCAATTCGGAGGCAAAAGAAGGCATCTTTGAGATCTAAGACTGTGAAGTAAGTAGCCCCGCCCGGAATTAAAGCAAGCAGGTTATATGGATTGGGTACAACTGGATGTATGCTAACAACCGCATCATTGACTGCTCTTAAGTCCTGCACAGGTCGATACTCATCTGTGCCGGGCTTTTGAACAGGCAGCAATGGGGTGTTCCAGGGGGAAGTACAGAATTTTAGGATACCATACCGTATGAACTTATCCAGGTAGGATTGTATGTTCTTCTTAGCCTTCTGCGGGATGTGATATTGTCTCAGGCTCACTGGATAAACCCCATGTTTAAGTTCAATTTTTATAGGTGGAATATTGCGGGCCAGTCCTGGTGGGTTGTTCTCTGCCCAAACTCCTGGTATGTTAAACAATGTCTCATCACTCCTAGGGTTTTGGCTAGTCAACACTGTATAAAGTCGCCACTCTTCTTCCTTTGGTACGGATAAAGTCATAATACCTGAAGGTCCATTAAACTTTAAAGATGTTGTTCCATCTGGTAGGAACGTAATCTGCGCTTGTAATTTGGATAGCATATCACGTCCCAGCAATTGGACTGGACATTCAGGCATATAAAGGAATTGGTGTTTTACTACGTGGCCTCCCAATGTACAGAGTCGACTTTTAAGAACCGGTCTTTCAGCACTTCTTCCAGTTGCTCCTATCACAGTAATAGTCCTTCCAGATGGAGGAGCAACTAGATTAGTCACCACTGAATGTTCAGCACCAGTGTCGATCATGAACGCACTCCTTTTCCCCCCTATTGATACATCGACCATAGGCTCCGCTCGACCAAGGGGGATGGAGCCCGGTCGGTATCAATAGTCCTCCATGACAGTGTCAGCCAATCCTACAAAGTCCCTACCTTCTCTATCGCGGGACCTTTGCGCTGCTGGAATATACCTGTCTTCCCTAACACTTCCTCTGTTCCCATTACTCCCTCTATAACCATTACTCCCTCCGGGGCCTCCTCTACCTCTCGCTCTACCTCTAAAGTTTCCGTAGCCTGCCCTGGGTTGGTCTCTCTCGTACTGCTCTCTTTGCGGACATTCGTTCCTCCAATGCCCTTCTTCCTTGCAATACGCGCATTGATCCCTACTCAAAGGCTCCCTACTCCATCTATTATTGCCTCTATCTGGGCCCCGTTTATCTACGCCTGCGATCGCTACCGCTAGCATATCAGCCTTTTTACGCATCTTGCGCTCTTCCTCTTTCTTACTTTCTGTATCCCTGTTCATATAGACCTTATTTGCTACCTCCATTAGTTGGGTGATGGACATACCTGCAAACCCTTCTAACTTTTGTAGCTTGCGCTTAATATCTCCGTAAGCTTGGCTGACAAAGGCGGAGTTAACCATTCGGGAATTGTCTGCGTCTTCCGGATTAAAGGGGGTGTACAAGCGGTACGCCTCCAATAATCGGTCATAAAAGACACTGGGCGCTTCATCGCTTTTCTGGATCACCTCAACTGTCTTCGACATGTTAATAGCCTTCTTTCCTCCGGCTTTCATGCCAGCAATTATAGCGTCTCTATAGGCTCTGAGTTGAACCATATCAGCACCATTTACGTTCCAATCGGGATCAGTGTTGGGATAATGTGTTGCGGCCCATGCTGCTGGATTAGCTTGGTTCAAAGCACGGGCTCTATCCTCTAATGCTTTAATGGCTGCTTGATTTATTCTTGTCCTTTCCTCATTGTTAAATAAAGTCATTAATAACTGCTGGCAATCAGCCCATGTCGGATTATGCGTCTGTACTATTGAGGTGAACAGATCAGTCATGGCTTGTGGTTTCTCAGTATACGAGGAATTGTGGGTCTTCCAGTTTAAAAGATCGGTTGTAGTGAAGGGAACATATACGAAGACAGGGTCAGCTTGTGCCATTTGACCTGCGGCATTAATATAGGCTGACCCGGGATTCAGACGAAGAGGCATCTGATAGTGTCTCAATTGTTGGGCACCGGTCAACTGTCGGGTTTGGATGGGGCTACGTAGAGAGGCGTCAGTCATGGGTTCCGGTCGGGGAGATATAGGGTATGGGGATGTGGGAGGTTGGTTTTGGGAAAAGGTAGTGAATAGAACACTTCGGGCCGAGCTAGATGAAGCTTGACCGGAAGTCTGAAGTGGCGCCAAATCAGGATATTCGTTTCTAATGGGGGTGGGTTCTGGTTCCGGAAGGGGAGATTTAGTACGAGGGGGGGTGGATCCTGTACTGGAGGAGGAAGCGGAAGTGGATGAGGGTAATGAGGGAAGGGTTACAGGACTTCCTGTATTTGCGTCACTTCCTCTTACCGGAAAGTAAGGGGGCGGCAAAGGGATCTCGGACTCAGGGGGCGTGTCCAAAATGGGCCTAACACCAGCCCTAGTGGACGAACAAGTCCTAGCTACCATGAGGCGACACTGTTCCTCGTGGCATGTCCGGAGCCATTTTGGCGAGTCATTTACGGCCTGTCTCCAACAATCAATATAAGGAAACTGGCCGTAAAGTTCAGGCCTACCTGATACAGCCACGTGTAAGCGCTGTACCAGAGTTGGATCCAAACTGCCACGTGGCGGCCATGCCGCAACCAAAGTAGGCCACTCCCTAGTGCACAAAGTGACCAAACGTACAGGAGACATCTTTACCCCAAAATCACAAACTTTGAATCCCTTTTTTAAAATTCTTAACCATACATCCTAAGGGATCCGGAATCGTTGACTGCGACGCACCCATATTTAACAGTGGAACGTTGTCGACAACGATTACTATACACGCGTACTATTCAACAGTCACACCCGTTTCCTCTGGCAACAGCACCACGTGGTACGGTTATCAAGTGAAACGTACACAATAACAATAAACACTCAGGGAATTCCCATACACACACAGCTGCTACACCAGTCACTATATAATCAATATTATGCCCTTTGGCGTAACTACACAGTCACCCACGCTATAATTCTCTATATACGAATTACCCGTCTATAACACACCCCAGTAACATCGTCTTTTACAAATAGCGGTTACAGTACGGTTAGCATAGGTCAAAGCACAAGTTAAGGTCACAATACAATTATTAGTGGTTATGGTGTTAAACATGCAATGGACGACAATGATTAGTACTTATTATACAGTGTCAGTAAATATACAGGGTTATGGTACCGTGCACTATAATACAGCAACACACTATTAACACTCTCGCTAGACGGCTGAGCTCGCGCTATCTAACAAGATATACACTTTACTAAAACAATCGTTAACACATTTACAATTCCCAACTAAACTATTGGCCAGTACCTTGAATGGACTACCTAAAACTATATACACCCGTTTTGGTTAGCCACACTGCCCAATCACCACATATATAGCGAGCTAGAGAACCGAATTTACACAGACGCCTCTTAGTCGCACTATACAACGAGCTAGAGAACCGAATTTACACAGGCGCCTCTTAGTCGTACTATCAAAAGTCTAGTGGGTTCCAAATTTACACGCCTTCCCACTTAGCCCAGATAGGATGAGAACTAGCGAACCGAATTTACACAGGCGCCGCTTAGTCTCCCGGTCCCTCCGACCTAGCGAACGTAATATACACCCTAGAACGCTAGTCTAGACAAGACACCGGTGTCCGGCTAGGGCTATCTTACACCTGGACCCCGCCTGACTAACCAAATCAAACGGTCTGACTAAAGAGCGTTCGATCGAGCGGTGCGCCTTCGCTCCTTCCCTCCGACAGAGGGGGCAGATACAGATTCAAAAACCCCTTTGGGCCTACCGCACAATCGGTATACCCCTAGCGGGTCCTGCCGTCTAAAACAGCAGTTATCTTACCTCCTCGTTCCTGAACCTGAGTTCACACTCATCGACGGGGACACCCCAGCACTTCTCACGTAGAGGCCGATGATCTCCTGGACAACAGACCAGTGGCGCCGAGACGAAGGGAGGTCCACGCAGAAGTTCAGGGGTGCAGCCGTAGAGAACGTGGGCAAAGATAGACCGTCTCACGCCTCTGCCTCTCAGCTACCGTTGAACGATGAGCTTCCCGGCCAATGCACCAAATGATACCGGAGAAACTGACGGAAGCCAAGCACAGAGAGATGGACACAGGTTTCTTCAGGAAGGAAGAGATTCTTTATTGGATCACCGATCGGGACTCAGAGGGACTAGCGTCACCAAAATACAGCAAAGTCTGAGTACTGAATACATAGAGTACATTCCTTATATAGCACTGTAGCTCCTCCCACAATTAACTACACCCACACATACCCTTAACCTATTTAATGAATAGAGTCTAAACTCATCCATCCGGTCTAACCACGTGGCTCATCTGATACAAAGGAGAGGGACGCGTAATTCCAGTTCTTACATTCCTGCACCTGGTCAGTACAGTGATGACAGTATCTTAGCTACGTGTAATTAACCAACTGATACTACAAACACATATACATACATATGCCTTGTGGCAATCTTAGCCTGCTAAACTTGTATTTTACTGGAATTACATCACAATATTTTTTCAACAAACATTGACCTGTTGTATAATAACTATTAAGAACAAGTTGTAATAGTTAAAAGAGCTGGGGATTTCAACTGAACCAGCATTTAGCCAGTTCATAAATCTGACAACATCGCTTAGCAATAATGTGGATTTTGTCATTGGAGCATTCTGCTATTTGATAAGTAAGGAATGTTACCAGCAGATGACATATTATGATGTCATTGAGACCCACAAACTGCCTGTGTACTAGGGATACTAAACTACTGGATGTCATGCACACAACCCATTGCCTATTAATATGTCTGACACTATCGTAATTGCAATAAAAAGAAGCATAAAGAAAAGGGTGTCTGACATTTACTGCTACCATTGCTCTACTCGTTTTCTAATGTTAATAGCAAACACAAGTGAAAGTTAAGCATTTTTGTTCAACCAGAAACATTCTTAGGGATAATATTTATCTGATTGCACAATTAGTTTAAAGCTTGTTGTCTGGAATCAAATCGTCTGAAAAAAATATTTGAATGAATTGGTATAGAAGCCATGGCATCTGAGGCTTTCATTACGGAAATAGCATACGTATAAGACCTCTTGGCACACTTGGAGCGTTTGTATTGTTTTTATAATCACTCTGCACTGCTAGAAACAAACAGTGCCTTTTAGCTGTATCGGCTAAATCATTTTTCAAATACATGGGTACTGCAGTCTTCTTGTTTCTAATTAATTGCAAATCTGAGTTAAACAAACACTCCAAGAACCATAACCACTACATCTCCCTAAGTTAGCCCTTAAATCAGGAGAGTTAATGGAAGCTCCTGCTTTGGAGTTAGTAGTTAGTTATGGAGGCGGGAGAATACCTGGAAAACGCTGGGTAAGAAGCCACAGGGCCTAACTAGAAACCTAAGGGCCCTATTTTAAGAATATGTCAAGGCGAACCATTCTAAAGCAACAATGATCTGTAATTGTTATGGTTCTTGGGGGTTTCTTTAATATACCATTAAAGTGTTGCACAATGATCACTCCATACATAGCAAATTTCCATTGAATTGCTTCAATTTCACCTTTATAAAATATTATTCCTAATTATGACTTTGTCAAACCAAGACATAACCATTGCCTTCAGTCCCCTACAAACAAACATAAACCCAATATTAGACATGTGCAATTCGTTTCGGTCCGAATATGTATTCAGACATTTGGGCACTTCCGAATATCCGAATTGCCGAGGTCCCGAAGTTCCGAAATTACCGAATTTCTGAAGTTTTGAAGTGCCGAAGTTCCGAAGTGCTGCAGTGCTGAAGTTCCAAAGTTGCCGAAGTTCCGAAGTGTCAAAGTGCCTGTGGCTGCTCACTGTAAAAAAATAAAATAAAAATAAGTTCCCCCCTCCCGAGCCCCTGGCCCCCACCCCTGAGCGGTGGGTGGGGGCCCTAATTTAAATAATGGAGGGGGGACCTATTGTCCTCCCCCCGGGTCTCCACCCCTGAGCGGTGGGTGGGAGCCCTAAATCAGAATAAGGGGGGACCTAATGTCCTCCCCCCTGGCCCCCACATCCTGAGCGGTGGGTGGGGGCCCTACAGTAAAATAAGGGGGGACCTAATGTCCTCCCCACTGGCCCCCACCCCTGAGTGATGGGTGTGGGCCCTACAGTAAAATAAGGGGGTGGACCTAAGGTCCTCCCCCCTGGCCCCCACCCCTGAGCGGCGGGTGGGGGCCCTAAATACTAATAAGGGGGGGACCTAATGTCCTCCCCCCGGCCCCCACCCCTGAGTGATGGGTGTGGGCCCTACAGTAAAATAAGGGGGTGGACCTAAAGTCCTCCCCCCTGGCCCCCACCCCTGAGCGGCGGGTGGGGGCCCTAAATACTATTAAGGGGGGACATAACTTACTCCCCCATGGCCCCCACCCCTGAGCGGCGGGTGGGGGCCCTAAATACTAATAAGGGGGGGGACCTAATCTCCTCCCCCCTGGCCCCCACCCCTAAGCGGTGGGTGGGGGCCCTAAATTGAAATAAGAGGTGGGGGGACCTAGTGTCCTCCCCCTGGCCCCCACCCCTCAGTGGCGGGTGGGGGCCCTAAATACTAATAAGGGGGGTCTCCAAACCCCTAGTCACTCCCTCCCACCCAATAACAATTATCCCCCTACCTAACCCCCTCACCCTAAAAACTAATGAGGGGGGGACCTATAACTAAGTACCTGTAAAAAACACAAAAAACTTACCATTCAATGTTTTCTTTCTTCTAAAATCTTCTTTTTTTCAGCCCCAAAAAAGGCCAAATAAAAAAACATAATAACCAACGCAATTATATAAAAAAAAAACTAGCGAAAAAAAAATCCTTCTTCAACCGGCGAGGGCTCCGCGCAGTCTGAGCTCTGCAGGGCGGGGGAAGGCTTATAAAGCCTTGCCCCGCCCTGCAATTAGGCTCAGAGCACTCTGATTGGTGGGTTTAAGCCATCCAATCAGAGTGCTCTGACAGGTAAATGAAGAGACTGACAGGTAAGTCTCTACAGTTACCTGTCACAACACTCTGATTGGTTGGTTTGAAATCCACCAATCAGAGTGCTCTGTGTCATTTTACACAGCGTGGGAAAGTTCTTTATTCTTATTTAGGGCCCCTACCCACCACTCAGGGGTGGGGCCAGGGGGGAGGACAGTAGGTCCCCCCCCTTATTTTACCGTAGGGCCCCCACCCACCGCTCAGGGGTGGGGGCCGGTGGGAGGACATTAGGTCCAACCCCTTATTAGTATTTAGGGCCCCCACCCACTGCTCAGGGGTGGGGGCCAGGGGGAGGACATTAGGTCTCCCCCTCATTTTACTGTAGGGCCCCCACCCACTGCTCAGGGGTGGGGGCCAGGGGGAAGGACATTAGGTCCCCCCTTATTATAATTTAGGGCCCCCACCCACTGCTCAGGGGTGGGGGCCAGGGGGAGGACATTAGGGCCCCCCCCAATTCTGATTTAGGGCCCCCACCCGCCGCTCAGGGGTGGGGGCCAGGGGGGAGGACAATAGGTCCCCCCATCATTTTACGTTAGGGCCCCCACCCGCCGCTCAGTGGTGGGGGCCGGGGGGTGCTATTTTTTTTTTTTGTAATTCTTTATTTTTGTTGTGCATGTTATGACAAAAGATCTTGTACAGCCACGACAGCATGGGCAAGTACAAAAATTACAGTAGGGAAAGACATCATCATGGCATATGTAAAAACAGCACAAATTTTTAAGTGAAAGAGATCTATACGTTAACAGTGTACGTTCTCGTTTAGTTTAAGTGAGTTATATTTAAGATGAAACAGGCATGAAGAACAGGCGTATAAACAGGCGTATAAACAGGCTTTGAAAACAGGCTGATAAATCAGGCTTGGAAATCGGGCTTATAAGATAGGTTTAGTGAGCAGGCTTATAAAGCCGACTCATAGAGCAGGCGTAGAGAATGTGTCTCATAACATTTTAACGTTTTAAAGCGTGGCAGAGTAGACAGCACATTTTTATAGAAAACACATAAGAACATTCTGCTTTATGACATTAGTATATTAGTTTAAAACATGTTAAGCTAGGCAATTATGCCTAGTGGCATAAACTATATGCTTTAAATGGCAGAAGAAAAGACTAGTCAGATATGTGGCTAAACCAAGTAAATTCTGCTATCAAGCTGACTGTGATATATTGTGCTATGCATAGGTAGGCTAGGTATCATGAGGTGTATGCTTTCCAGTCCAACTGTGTGATAAATCGCTAGGAGCAGTTAGCATTCTTAAATAACATTAGAACAGCAGGTTAGTGCTGACATAGGAGCATAGTCTATGTGGTAGAGGTTTGGGATGACTGAGGCTGGGTATTTGACTATGAAGAGAGCTCAGGGCAGTCCCTGGTACAAATACCCATGTGAAGCAGTATATTGGGTGTTTCATCCGATACCCCGCGTTGGTACATCTCGGATGCTGTCATCCTCCTTTTTATTGTGTCCCTTGATTCCGCTGTCTCTGCTGAGGAGGTTGGCTCTCGCGGTGCCCCGTGGAGTGTGCAGCCGCACAGTCTCCCTTGTTGCAGGTAAGTCCAGCAGCATGGTTGAGGGGGAGGTGGGGGCTGTGGAGTGGATTCGGAGGAGGCCTGGAGTGTGCTGCCGGAGCCCCTTTGTTGGTGCCGATTCCCTTTGCAGGGTTTGGTGATGAGCCCAGAGGGTCACCTTTGCTCGCCGGGGTTGTGCTTTAGGGTGTTCAGGGTGGCTCTTCCGGCGGTGCTCCGAGTGTAGCAAGGTCCGACATTTAGGTTTGTGGGCCCGCCGGGAGCTCCGTCCAGGTTGTCGCCGGCTGCCGGCCCTGGGGGAGAGAGGGCATCTGCGGTGGGGGTTTGTCAGTAGTACCTTCGGTGGGCTCAAGGCCCTTCTGCGTGCCTCCGCTAGACGCTCCCTAGCCGCTACTCTCTCCCAGAATGCGGCCATTATAGCTTCCAGCCTGGACTGAAGGTCGGGTCTTTCCTCGTTTAGAGCGCACATGGCGGCGGCCATTTTGCAGGACCGTGCTTCGTCTCTCTGCTCACATGCTGCTTTCTCTAGATCCTGTGCCCGAGTGTGTCCCCTTGGAGTTGGGCCGGGATAACCTCCTCCGGGCCGGGGGGGGGGGGCAGGGTGCTTGCGGGTCTGTTTCTTCGGTACGTTGATTGGGAAAGCGGCCGCCTCTCCCGGTTTTCGTCGCTTGCAGGCCCCAGCTAGCCATATTGGGTTCCCGGTCACCGAGACGCTCGGGAGAGGTGTCAGTCGAGTCACCAGTTCTTCCTTGATGCAGGTAGCGAATCCCGGTTCAGTATGTGACACAGTTTTGGCGATTTATCGGCAATAATCGGTGATTTACTCGGGAGCTCTGCTTTCAGGCGTCTGCTCTGCTTGCTGGCTTAGCCCCGCCCCCCTGTATTGCGGTTTTTAATTTCAGTTTGTCGGTATTAATTGCTCCTTTGAGGTCGGGTAGGAACGGAGCCGCTAGTACATGCGACCGCTCGGTTCTCCAGTCAGGACACGCCCCCCTTATTTTTTTTAAACAGTGAGCAGTCACAGGCTGCTCACTGTTTACTAGACATGCCCCTACTCGCGGTATAGCGAGTAGGGGCAAAATGTACTAATACTAAGTAATTTTTACTTAGTATTAGTAAATTTGGCTGAAAGACCAATTTAGGTCTTTCAGCCTTTTGGTAGATAATTTCCTAATACCGTGGGAATTAGGGAGTTATCTACCAAGCGGCTGCAAGAGAAGTCCCGAGGTGCAGAAGTCCCGAAATTCCGAAATGCCGGAGTTCCGAAATTCCGAAGTGGCGAAGTGCCGAAGTTGCCGAAGTTGCCGAATTTCCGAAGTGCCGAAGTTCCGAAGTTGCCGAATTTCCGAAGTGACGAAGTTCCGAAGTGCTGAAATGCCGAAGTTCCGAAGTCTTGAAGTGCCGAATTGCCGAAGTCCCGAATTGCGAAAATCCCGAATTTCGGAATGCCGAACCGAACCGTAAATTTTCCCCATGCACATGCCTACCCAATATTCAGTCAATGCAGCTTTCAAGCAGTGCTATACATATTGCTAATGATGTGATGCTAAAGTTAAAAAGGTAAGGTATATAGAGTGGTGTGTGTGGGTGTGTGTGTGTGTGTGTGTATATACAATGGTACATTCTACTGACTACACATCATACAGTTCTGGAGAACATAAACTATGTTTCTTCCATTTTGAGATGTATGTAGGTATTTCTAAATGATACGGGAGTGCAGTATTTATCCTTATGTGATTTGATATATTCATTTTCTCTAGGCCAGAATCCTGCAGTAAGTGAGCAGATACAAATGAGAATGGGAACCACAGATCAATATTCTAAACCTCTTATATCGCTGCATGCCTTTGGTCTTCATGGTTTTCATTTAGAAAGTCCACATGACCACATGACTGGAGGAAGAGTGGAGCAACCAGCAGTAGGCATGGCACTACAAGATCAAACATTAACTGAGTAGGGGGACTGACATAGTGAACAAAAGAAAGATGCTATTGCAGTTCTCCCTTGGTATAAATATTCCTTGAAAGCCTTGATCATTTTGAAAATGTTCATCTCCAGCAAACTGGCTAAAAATGGAATGGAGTCTATTATGTTTCCTTGCTGATTATTAAGCAGTCCTTAGTGTCATTCCAACATGCTGAATAATTTGTTCTATTTTACACTATGCCCATTGGCAACTCATGCAGTACGTATTTTTCAATTATTATTATTGGTATTTATATAGTGCCAAGATATTACACAGTTCTTTGCAAAAATTGAATGAGGATATTTGACACCTCCCACCTGTCACTAATGGAAAGGAAGATAAACCTGCAAGTTTTAGGATCTATCCTTACAAGAGTGGATACAAAAGTAGAGCAGTGATAGGAAAACTTGCCTACAACTGCGAGAGGTAAGCAAATGCAAGATTTAGGAAATATAGGGATAGAAAAGTATTTCTATTTCTACATTTTCTGGACCTCCTAGAATGTGGTGATTTTACCTGGTAATGGGTAATAATTTAACAAAAATAAAAACTGCAATAATTACACTTGCAGGGTTAAGGGTGGTGGGAGTTGGCACCCAGACCACTCCAATGGGCAGAAAAAAAAAATTTGTAGAGAGACACCGCAAGCATATACTGAGCTTGCCTTACATATTACATTACATGGAAAGTGATTAGTATTCCTATAGTTTAAGATATTGTAATAATTGCTTTCAGAGTACATGCTGTAAAATCCACCAAACTGCTGAACTATATTAAAGATGTTAACCCCTTTAACTATGTATGTATGTATGTATCTATCTAGCTATCTATCTATTTATCTTTGTGTGTGTGTCTGTCTGCCTGCCTGTCTATCTATCTATATTTATGTGTGTGTGTCTGTCTGTCTGTCTATTAGTTATGTACCGAACTGTTCGATGGCGAATAGTTCCTGGCGAACATAGCGTGTTTGCGTTCGCCACGGCGGGCGAACACATGCGCGGTTCGATCCGCCCCCTATTCGTCATCATTGAGTAAACTTTGACCCTGTGCCTCACAGTCAGCAGACACATTCCAGCCAATCAGCAGCAGACCCTCCCTTCCAGACCCTCCCACCTCCTGTACAGCATCCATTTTAGATTCATTCTGAAGCTGCATTCTTAGATAGAGGAGGGAAAGTGTAGCTGCTGCTCATTTGATAGGGAAATGTATAGCTAGGCTAGTGTATTCAGTGTCCACTACAGTCCTGAAGGACTCATCTAATCTCTGCTGTAAGGACAGCACCCCAAAAAGCCCTTTTTAGGGCTAGAACATCCGTCTGCTTTTTTTCCTGTGTAATCTAATTGCAGTTGCGTGCCTGCCAGCTTCTGTGTCAGGCTCACAGTGGATACTGTGCCCACTTGCCCAGTGGCACCACTCATATCTGGTGTCACAATAGCTTGCATTTAAAAACAAAAACATTTTTTTCACTGTAATAAATTGAATAGCAGTTAGTTGTCTGCAAGCATCTGTGTGTCAGGCCTACAGCGTGTAGTCTGCCAACCTCTGCCAGTGCACAGTGCCACTCATATCTGGTGTCACAATAGCGTGCATTTAAAAACACATTTTTTTTTTCACTGTAATAGATTGAATAGCAGTTAGTTGTCTTCAAGCGGGTGTGTCAGGCCTACAGCATGTACTCTGCCAACCTCTGCCAGTGCACATTGCCACTCATATCTGGTGTCAAAATAGCGCGCATTTAAAACCCAAAAACTTTTTTCACTGTTATAGATTGAATAGCAGTTAGTTGTCTTCAAGCGGGTGTGTCAGGCCTACAGCGTGTACTCTGCCAACCTCTGCCACTGCACATTGCCACTAATATCTGGTGTCACAATAGCGTGCATTTAAAACCCCAAAACTTTTTTCACTGTTATAGATTGAATAGCAGTTAGTTCTCTTCAAGCGGGTGTCAGGCCTAGAGTGTGTACTCTGCCAGCCTCTGCCAGTGCACATTGCCACTCATATCTGGTGTCACAATAGCGTACATTTAAAACCAAAAAATGTTTTCCACTGTTATAGATTGAATAGCAGTTAGTTGTCTTCAAGCGGGTGTCAGGCCTACAGCGTGTACTCTGCCAACCTCTGCCAGTGCACATTGCCACTCACATCTGGTGTCACAATAGCGTGCATTTAAAACCAAAAAACTTTTTTCACTGTTATAGATTGAATAGCAGTTAGTTGTCTTCAAGCGGGTGTCAGGCCTACAGCGTGTACTCTGCCAACCTCTGCCAGTGCACATTGCCACTCATATCTGGTGTCACAATAGCGTGCATTTAAAACCCAAAAACGTTTTTCACTGTTATAGATTGAATAGCAGTTAGTTGTCTTCAAGTGGGTGTGTCAGGCCTACATCGTGTACTCTGCCAACCTCTGCTAGTGCACATTGTCACTCATATCTGGTGTCACAATAGCGTGCATTTAAAACCAAAAATCCTTTTTCACTGTTATAGATTGAATAGCAGTTAGTTGTCTTCAAGCAGGTGTCAGGCCTACAGCGTGTACTCTGCCAACCTCTGCCACTGCATAGTGCCACTCATATCTGGTCTCACAGTAGCTTGCACGCATAGTACCACTAATCCCCAAAAAAATGACAGGCAGAGGCAGGCCACCCCGCAGGGGCCGTCGTGGTCGTGGTGCTGTGATTCCATTTTTGCCTTAGAATAATGCCCAATTTTCAGAGGCCACGTACCCTGAACTTGAAAAGTTCGTAGGACATAGTTGACTGGCTAACACAGGACAACCAATCTTCTACTGCTTCCGCTCAGAACCTTGACGCACCATCCTCCTCCAGCTTAGCTTCGGGCACCTCTCAAGATACCTCTCACCTGCCTGCCGCCACCACTAACACTAGCACCACATCCGCTTCACTTTATCTGTCAGAGGAGTTATTTACACATCCGTTTGAAGAAATGAGTGATGGGCAACCATTATTGCCAGAGGATGTAGATAACAGGGATATGTCTCAGTCAGGCAGCATTACACACATGGACGTACGGTGTGATGATGATGATGTTGTACCCGCTGCTGTTTCCTTTGCTGAGTTGTCAGATACAAGTGAAGCGGTTGATGATGACGATGCGTCCATGGATGTCACGTGGGTGCCCGCTCGGCAAGAAGAAGAACAGGGCAAAAGTTCAGATGGGGAGACAGAGAGGAGGAGGAGACGAGTTGGAAGCAGGGGGAGGTCGTCGCAAGGAGCTAGTGGCACAGTCAGACAGCATGCATCGGCACCCGGGGTCAGCCCGACAGCACGCCAATCAACGCATGCTGTGTCCACCACCAGAATGCCATAATTGCAGAGCTCATCAGTGTGGCATTTTTTTTGTGTGTCTGCCTCTGACAACAGCGATGCCATTTGCAACCTGTGCCAAAAGAAACTGAGTCGTGGAAAGTCCAACACCCACCTAGGTACAACTGCTTTGCGTAGGCACATGATCGCACATCACAAACGCCTATGGGATCAACACATGAGTACAAGCAGCACACAAGCTCAAAGCCGCCATCCTCCTCCTGGTCCAGCATCTTCAGCCACGTCAACCACTGCTGTCCTCCTTGCCCCCTCTCAACCATCCGCCACTCCGTCTCTCACCTTGAGCAGTTCCTGCTCATCTGCCCACAGTCAGGTGTCTGTCAAGGACATGTTTGAGGGTAAGAAGCCAATGTCAGAAAGTCACCCCCTTGCCCAGCATCTGACAGCTGGCTTGACTGAACTATTAGCCCGCCAGCTTTTACCATACAAGCTGGTGGAGTCTGAGGTGTTCAAAAAATTTGTAGCTATTGGGACACCGCAGTGGAAGGTACCCGGACGAAATTTCTTTTCTAAAAAAGGCAATCCCCAACCTGTACTCGATTGTGCAAAAGGAAGTAATGGCATGTCTGGCACACAGTGTTGGGGCAAGGGTCCATCTGACCACTGATACATTGGGTAAACCTGCTGACGGCTGCCAAGCATGGAATGCATGGCTCTGCAGAGAAGTTGGTGACACCGCCACGACTTGCAGGCAGGCCTGCTGCCACCTCCTCTACTCCTCCTACTCCATCCTCTTCCATAACCCCATCGGCTGAGTCCTCTTCTGCTGCTGTGTCTTGCTCCACATCAACGGCACCCCCCCAGCTCCCCAGGTACTATTCCACATCCCGGATACGGCAGTGTCACGCCATATTGGGTTTGACTTGCTTGAAAGCAGAGAGTCACACCGGACAAGCACTCCTGTCCGCCCTGAACGCACAGGTGGAAAAATGTCTGACTCCGCAGCAACTGGATATCGGCAAAGTGGTTTGTGACAACGGAACAAATTTGTTGGCGGCATTGAAGTTGGGCAAGTTGACACATGTGCCGTGCATGGCACATGTGTGTAATCTGATCGTACAACGCTTTGTGCATAAGTACCCAGGCTTACAGGACGTCAGGAAGGTGTGTGGCCATTTCAGGCATTCCTACAAGGCCATGGCGCACTTTTCCGATATCCAGTGGCGAAACAACATGCCAGTGAGGCGCTTGATTTGCGACAGCCCGACACGTTGGAATTCAACACTCCTAATGTTCGACCGCCTGCTCCAACAAGAAACAGCCGTTAATGAATATTTGTATGACCGGGGTGCTAGGACAGCCTCTGGGGAGCTGGGAATTCTTTTGCCCCGTTACTGGACGCTCATGCGCAATGCCTGTAGGCTCATGCGTCCTTTTGAGGAGGTGACTTCCTGGAGTGTGCCCTGCGAAGAGTGCTGGATCAGGCCATAGATGAGCGTGAAGAGGAAGAGTTGTGGTCACTATCACCACTAGAAACAGCCTTATCAGCATCGCTTGCTGGACCTGCGACAGCGCTGGAAGAGGATTGTGAAGAAGAGGAGTCAGAGGAGGAATGTGGCTTTGAGGAGGAAGACCAACCACAACAGGCATCCCAGGGTGCTCGTTGTCACCTATCTGGTACCCGTGGTGTTGTACATGGCTGGGGGGAAGAGCATACCTTCATTAAGATCACTGAGGAGGAGGAACGGGAAATGAGTAGCTCGGCATCCAACCTTGTGCAAATGGGGTCTTTCATGCTGTCGTGCCTGTTGAGGGACCCTCGTATACAAAGGCTGAAGGAAAACGACCTGTACTGGGTGTCAACGCTACTAGACCCCCGGTATAAGCAGAAAGTGCCTGAAATGTTACCGAATTACGGCAAGTTGGAAAGGATGCAGCAGTTCCAAAATCAATTAAAAAGTATGCTTTACACAGCGTATAAGGGTGATGTCACAAAACAACGGGAATCTAACAGGGGAAGAGGTGAAAGTAATCCTCCTCCTCCCACGACCACGCCGGCAAGGACAGGACGCTTTACAGACGTGTTGTTGATGGAGGACATGCGGAGCTTTTTAAGTCCTACGCATCGCCACAGCCTTTTATGGTCCACCCTCAGAGAACGACTCGACCAACCGGTAGCAGACTACCTCGCCTTAACTGCAGATATCGACACTCTGAGGAGCGATGAACCCCTTGACCACTGGGTGTGCAGGCTTGACCTGTGGCCTGAGCTATCCCAATTTGCAATAGAACTTCTGGCCTGCCCCGCTTCAAGTGTCCTGTCAGAAAGGACCTTCAGTGCAGCAGGAGGTATTGTCACTGAGAAGAGAAGTCGCCAAGGTCAAAAAAGTCTAGATTACCTCACCTTTATTAAGATGAATGTGGGATGGATCCCGAAGGGACTGACAGTGGGCGATACATTAGACTAAAAAAGGCCTGATGAGATGAGCTGCCTTGGGCTAAAAATGGTGACCCTATGTAGGAGGAACAGTCCCTATTCTGCTCTGTGTCAGTGTGTATCAGGGTCTCTGAGGACAGGTGTCAATTCATATCTGCCAAGTGACCCTATGTAGGGGGAACAGTCCCTATTCTGCTCTGTGTCAGTGTGAATCAGGGTCTCTGAGGACAGGTGTCAATCCATATCTGCCAAGTGACCCTATGTTGGGGGAACAGTCCCTATTCTGCTCTTTGTCAGTGTGTATCAGGGTCCCTGAGGACAGGTGTCAATCCATATCTGCCAAGTGACCCTATGTAAGGGGAACAGTCCCTATTCTGCTCTGTGTCAGTGTGTATCAGGGTCTCTGAGGACAGGTGTCAATCCATATCTGCCAAGTGACCCTATGTAGGGGGAACAGTCCCTATTCTGCTCTGTGTCAGTGTGTATCAGGGTCTCTGAGGACAGGTGTCAATCCATATCTGCCAAGTGACCCTATGTTAGGGGAACAGTCCCTATTCTGCTCTGTGTCAGTGTGTATCAGGGTCCCTGAGGACAGGTGTCAATCCATATCTGCCAAGTGACCTTATGTAAGGGGAACAGTCCCTATTCTGCTCTGTGTCAGTGTGTATCAGGGTCTCTGAGGACAGGTGTCAATCCATATCTGCCAAGTGACCATATGTAGGGGGAACAGTCCCTATTCTGCTCTGTGTCAGTGTGTATCAGGGTCTCTGAGGACAGGTGTCAATCCATGTCTGCCAAGTGACCATATGTAGGAGTAACAGTCCCTATTCTGCTCTGTGCCAGTGTGTATCAGGGTCCCTGAGGACAGGTGTCAATTCATATCTGCCAAGTGACCCTATGTAGGGGGAACAGTCCCTATTCTGCTCTGTGTCAGTGTGTATCAGGGTCTCTGAGGAAAGGTGTCAATCCATATCTGCCAAGTGACCCTATGTAGAACCAGTCCCTATTCTGCTCTGTGTCAGTGTGTTTCAGGGATCCTTAGGATAGGTGTCAATCCATATCTGCCAAGTGACCCTATGTAGGGGGGACAGTCCCTATTCTGCTCTGTGTCAGTGTGTATCAGGGTCCCTGAGGACAGGTGTCAATCCATATCTGCCAAGTGACCCTATGTAGGGGGAACAGTCCATATTCTGCTCTGTGTCAGTGTGTATCAGGGTCCCTGAGGACAGGTGTCAATCCATATCTGCCAAGTGACCCTATGTAGGGGGAACAGTCCCTATTCTGCTCTGTGTCAGTGTGTATCAGGGATCCTTAGGATAGGTGTCAATCCATATCTGCCAAGTGACCCTATGTAGGGGGAACAGTCCCTATTCTGTTCTGTGTCAGTGTGTATCAGGGTCTCTGAGGACAGGTGTCAATCCATATCTGCCAAGTGACCCTATGTTGGGGGAACAGTCCCTATTCTGCTCTGTGTCAGTGTGTATCAGGGTCTCTGAGGACAGGTGTCAATCCATATCTGCCAAGTGACCCTATATAGGAGTAACAGTCCCTATTCTGCTCTGTGTCAGTGTGTATCAGGGTCCCTGAGGACAGGTGTCAATCCATATCTGCCAAGTGACCCTATGTAGGGGGAACAGTCCCTATTCTGCTCTGTGTCAGTGTGTATCAGGGTCTCTGAGGACAGGTGTCAATCCATATCTGCCAAGTGACCCTATATAGGAGTAACAGTCCCTATTCTGCTCTGTGTCAGTGTGTATCAGGGTCCCTGAGGACAGGTGTCAATCCATATCTGCCAAGTGACCCTATGTAGGGGGAACAGTCCCTATTCTGCTCTGTGTCAGTGTGTATCAGGGTCCCTGAGGACAGGTGTCAATCCATATCTGCCAAGTGACCCTATGTAGGGGGAACAGTCTCTATTCTGCTCTGTGTCAGTGTGTATCAGGGTCCCTGAGGACAGGTGTCAATCCATATCTGCCAAGTGACCCTATGTAGGGGGAACAGTCCCTATTCTGCTCTGTGTCAGTGTGTATCAGGGTCTCTGAGGACAGGTGTCAATCCATATCTGCCAAGTGACCCTATGTTAGGGGAACAGTCCCTATTCTGCTCTGTGTCAGTGTGTATCAGGGTCCCTGAGGACAGGTGTCAATCCATATCTGCCAAGTGACCTTATGTAAGGGGAACAGTCCCTATTCTGCTCTGTGTCAGTGTGTATCAGGGTCTCTGAGGACAGGTGTCAATCCATATCTGCCAAGTGACCATATGTAGGGGGAACAGTCCCTATTCTGCTCTGTGTCAGTGTGTATCAGGGTCTCTGAGGACAGGTGTCAATCCATGTCTGCCAAGTGACCATATGTAGGAGTATCAGTCCCTATTCTGCTCTGTGCCAGTGTGTATCAGGGTCCCTGAGGACAGGTGTCAATTCATATCTGCCAAGTGACCCTATGTAGGGGGAACAGTCCCTATTCTGCTCTGTGTCAGTGTGTATCAGGGTCTCTGAGGAAAGGTGTCAATCCATATCTGCCAAGTGACCCTATGTAGAACCAGTCCCTATTCTGCTCTGTGTCAGTGTGTTTCAGGGATCCTTATGATAGGTGTCAATCCATATCTGCCAAGTGACCCTATGTAGGGGGGGACAGTCCCTATTCTGCTCTGTGTCAGTGTGTATCAGGGTCCCTGAGGACAGGTGTCAATCCATATCTGCCAAGTGACCCTATGTAGGGGGAACAGTCCCTATTCTGCTCTGTGTCAGTGTGTATCAGGGTCCCTGAGGACAGGTGTCAATCCATATCTGCCAAGTGACCCTATGTAGGGGGAACAGTCCCTATTCTGCTCTGTGTCAGTGTGTATCAGGGATCCTTAGGATAGGTGTCAATCCATATCTGCCAAGTGACCCTATGTAGGGGGAACAGTCCCTATTCTGCTCTGTGTCAGTGTGTATCAGGGTCTCTGAGGACAGGTGTCAATCCATATCTGCCAAGTGACCCTATGTTGGGGGAACAGTCCCTATTCTGCTCTGTGTCAGTGTGTATCAGGGTCTCTGAGGACAGGTGTCAATCCATATCTGCCAAGTGACCCTATATAGGAGTAACAGTCCCTATTCTGCTCTGTGTCAGTGTGTATCAGGGTCCCTGAGGACAGGTGTCAATCCATATCTGCCAAGTGACCCTATGTAGGGGGAACAGTCCCTATTCTGCTCTGTGTCAGTGTGTATCAGGGTCTCTGAGGACAGGTGTCAATCCATATCTGCCAAGTGACCCTATATAGGAGTAACAGTCCCTATTCTGCTCTGTGTCAGTGTGTATCAGGGTCCCTGAGGACAGGTGTCAATCCATATCTGCCAAGTGACCCTATGTAGGGGGAACAGTCCCTATTCTGCTCTGTGTCAGTGTGTATCAGGGTCCCTGTGGACAGGTGTCAATCCATATATGCCAAGTGACCCTATGTAGGGGGAACAGTCCCTATTCTGCTCTGTGTCAGTGTGTATCAGGGTCCCTGAGGACAGGTGTCAATCCATATCTGCCAAGTGACCCTATATAAGGGGAACAGTCCCTATTCTGCTCTGTGTCAGTGTGTATCAGGGATCCTTAGGATAGGTGTCAATCCATATCTGCCAAGTGACCCTATGTAGGGGGAACAGTCCCTATTCTGCTCTGTGTCAGTGTGTATCAGGGTCCCTGAGGACAGGTGTCAATCCATATCTGCCAAGTGACCCTATGTAGGGGGAACAGTCTCTATTCTGCTCTGTGTCAGTGTGTATCAGGGTCCCTGAGGACAGGTGTCAATCCATATCTGCCAAGTGACCCTATGTACGGGGAACAGTCCCTATTCTGCTCTGTGTCAGTGTGTATCAGGGATCCTTAGGATAGGTGTCAATCCATATCTGCCAAGTGACCCTATGTAGGGGGAACAGTCCCTATTCTGCTTTGTGTCAGTGTGTACCAGGGTCTCTGAGGACAGGTGTCAATCCATATGTCAAGGTGTCAATATGTGATATGTCAGGTGTCAATCCATATCCATTGTGATTTAGGAATGTTAGGTGATTTATGCGCTTTATGGATTAAAACCAGACTCTGCATCAACTGTGTAATTTTCCATGGGTTTTGCCATGGATCCCCCTCCGGCATGCCACAGTCCAGGTGTTAGTCCCCTTGAAACAACTTTTCCATCACTATTGTGGCCAGAAAGAGTCCCTGTGGGTTTTAAAATTCGCCTGCCCATTGAAGTCTATGGCGGTTCGCCCGGTTCGCGAACGTTTGCGGAAGTTTGCGTTCGCCGTTCGCGAACCGAAAATTGTATGTTCGCGACATCACTACTGTCTATCTACATACAGCAGAATTTCTAGAAGCCCTATGTGCTATGGAAGGCTTGGTTATACAAAAATAAAATAATCAAATGTATTCTGAATGCGAGTGAAACTCAGACATGCTGTGCGTGTTTGAGTCATCTGCTGACTTCTGCGACAAAATCATTCAAAACTGCTGAGCAGAACAGAGGAAATATGCAAAGTAATACGCTACGAGAGACTTGGAACAGAGAAATGTTCGAACCAGCTGTGATTGAGCAATTGTGTACCCATGTAAATGTTCTAAGAACATTTTTGAATGCAGGTGTTCTATTGAGGAATATGAAAAAGCCATGTGTTTAACAGTAATGGTTGCTTTAGAAACAAACTAGCAATTTACCTCCTGTGAAAGAAGGTGATATATAATCTATAATGTTTGAAGTGTGCCACCTGGTGGCAAGAAAGTATAACTAGCCAGGCATGTTCTAGAGAGCAGTATAGACTTTCTGTATTTGCTTGTTTTGTGTGTGTGTACAGGGATTTTTCAAGAAACCTTTGTGATCCATATTTCAAAGCAAAGGAAATGGTGCGACCTCTTTGAAGCTGACTAAGTAAAAAGAGAAAAGTGTCATCTGTTTATTTTTATTTATTTTTTTGTATTTTGCTTCTTAGAAGAAAGCTATCTTACTTTTTAGCTCACTGCAACTCTTACTAGATTTACTTATTTATGTCTTCACAATTTATACTGTATACTAAGGTCATTCTTTAATGTAGTAATGACCTTATATTATATGACCTTAGTATATTCAATTCTCAAAATATTGTTCCAGTATTGTTCCAAAATAAGCAAACTCCCATGATTCCCTGTTTGGGCACTTAGAGTTATTTACATGGACATACCTGATATGAGCAATAAATACGAACACAGGCATGACCCCTCAATACACCAGTGTTCAGTTTATGAGATAAGTAATAACATTATATTTATTCAAGAAATACCTAAACAATAAATAATATTTGTAATAATGTTTATGAGAAAAAACAAAAATTTCAAAAAAGTATGGTGATACCTTTGAAAGCACGGAGATGTCAGAGCTATCTAAACTTGTATTTACCTGGTTCCTGGCTCCATTAAGTTAGATTTTTGGACTCCAACAGTATCTGAAGTCAGTATAACCCACTTCTGTCATCAGAGAGGCATCTTCCAATTGGTCCTGCACCATATGTAAATGCCCTGAGCTCATTTAGATATGTATCTTTCACAATATATGGGATTATAATTTTATCCAAATAGTTTCATGTCATAGTGTATTCAGATTGGATATTAGCACCTAAATGGTTACTCTAAGCGTCATTCTAATATGCCGCGTGTACGTAATTACTGATAGTAGGGAACAATGCTCTATGTGTCAGGAATAGTCAGGTCTAACCCAGCACTAGCAATGGAAGGTTTTAACTCAGAATCTTTACTATCAACTAGAAAGGACTAAAATAAATCTTCCAAAGTTGAAAATGTCTCTATGCTAGCGTGAAAAAGATAATTCCCAGATTTTACTAGTAACATGACGTAAAGTCATGATTTTATTAAAGACACGGAGGCGAGTATTATGCATATCTCTTTCTTTATTTCCTCAGCAGCAAAGATAGAGGAATATAAATATTATCAAAAAATGAAAGAAAAAACTGTATAGGCATAACAGGTAGCCAATCACATAACAGGGGAAGTAGCTATATAAGTCCTGTGTCTCCCACAATCCCCCTCTTTCTTGCGAAACCGAAGACCAGGTAAGATAAACGATGTCCCGCTTGATCCAAACAGGAAACGGGAAACCAAAACGATAACTTCAAGCTAAAACAAAAAGATAGAGAAATATGGTAATTTCCAAACTCAAAACTGTAGACTTACCAAACATAACCGTGAGGAATTCTACATGAAATAAGATTCTGAAATAGAAAAAAACACATAAGATTAGGAATCAATATAAAACTGTCAAATCATCTAATCATGATAAAATTACACGAAACATAAACATGGTCTCAATACAGACCCAATTGACAACATACCTGTATATCATCGAAGCATCTCTAATCCCAAATCTACACCGGGAGGGTGGGAGGGAATAATACTCGCCTCCGTGTCTTTAATAAAATCATGACTTTACGTCATGTTACTAGTAAAATCTGGGAATTTTATTAAAGACACGGAGGCTCCTATTATGCAAGTTCAAAGCTGTGCTATCACTTGAGATGCGACGTGTTCAATTGGTCTGAAATAGAAGTCTCTGAAGGTCGATTCTCGGGACCAGTCCGCTGCGCGCATGATGTCTTCCAGACGGCACCCAACTGTGGATGCCTTCGAGGCCATAGCACCTCGTACAGAATGAGGCGTAAAGACAGACGTGTCTATACCCGCCAAGGATAAAAGCCAACGAATCCAACGCGCTAGCGTTGGAGTCGACACCGGGCGATGCGGAGCCCTAAATGAGATGAATAGGGGATGGCGGTCAGATGAACGCAACGGTCGCGTAGCCTCTAGATAGGCCTTCAAACAATCCACCGGACAGAGTGCCGGACATAACGAGAATCTAGGATATACGAAGGACTTGGACGCCGACTTAGTTCTCCTAGATATGTTGAAAGTAACGCCTTCAGGAGTAAACACAAAGGCACCCCAATCAAGGGCCCTAACATCGGAGACTCTCTTACAAGAGACCAGGCAAAACAGCATAACCATCTTGGAGGATAGTTGTTTAAGAGTCAAGTCCTGGTTAGGGTACCACTCCGACAGAAACCGCAACATAATGTTGACGTCCCAAAACGCCGAAAACCGCGACCTAGGCGGACGGACGAAGCGAATACCCTTGAGAAGACGGCATACAAAAGGATGTTTGCCGACGGGTAAACCTTCCAAACCTCCATGGCCGGCAGATATGGCCGAGCGAAAAACATTGATAGTCCTGTACGCTTTGCCTGAGTCGAACAGGGCTGTGAGAAACCCCAGGATCAAATGGAGAGGGGCAGATACGGGATCCACTGCCCGTTCCATGCACCAATCAGACCAAGACTTCCATGCTGCTCGGTAAGCTGATCGTGTGCCCGGAGCCCAGGCGTTATCGAGGAGCAAGAGAGTTGACTGTGGAACGTCAGGGACAAGCCAGCGTCCCCTGAAAGGAACCATGCAACTAGGGGCAACTGGTGCTGGAGCACCAACTCGTGCGAGTTCCCATCCGGATCCAGAAGGAGGTTCTGGAAGTTCGGCAACAGACGAGGGAAGTCTATGGACAACTCCATCAAACGAGGGAACCACGGACGGGATCTCCACAGAGGGGTGATCAGAGCTAGACAACAGTCGTGACGAACCAGCTTCGAGATCGTACGAGCGATCATGTTGAATGGGGGAAAGGCATACAGGTGGCCCGGAGGCCATTCTTGAAGAAAGGCATCTGTCGCCACAGCCGCCGGGTCCGGTCTCCAACTGTAGAACTTCGGCAACTGAGTGTTCAGTCGAGAGTCGAACAGGTCCATCTCGAACCGTCCCCACAGCCTGGTGAGGCCTTGGAAGACCGAGGCGTGCAATCGCCAGTCTCCCGAGTCTCTCAAGTGCCTGGAGTTCCAATCTGCACCGGAATTGTCCAGACCCGGAATATGTTCCGCCGTCACCGAGACGTTGTTGAGAAGGCAGAATTGCCAAAAGTCTTTCGCCAGTAGAGCCAACATCTTGGACTTGGTGCCTCCCAGGTGATTTATGTACCGGACCGCCGAAACGTTGTCCAATTTGAGGAGAACACAACAGTTCGCCCTTCCAGGGGTAAGGCTGCGAATTGCAAAGGCTCCCGCCAGAAGTTCTAGGCAGTTGATGTGTAACGACTTTTCCGCGTCGGACCATCTGCCCCCCGTGGAAATGTCGCCACAACGAGCCCCCCAGCCGTGCAAGCTGGCATCTGATTCTATGATCACGTCCGGAACGGAACCGAAAATCGCCCGTCCGTTCCAGGCTTCCATGTGTGCCAACCACCATACCAGCTCGTCTCTGGATTCCTCGTCCAGATAAATTCGGGATTCGTACGATCGACCCGAACGTAGGTGTGACCCCTTGAGCCGTTGGAGAGCCCGGTAGTGCAAAGGGCCTGGGAATATCGCCTGAATGGAGGAGGCCAGCAGACCGATGATCCTCGCCAGCTGTCGGACCGACAAGTCCGAAGCACGGAGAGCCCGACGAAGCTCCTTCTGGATGGCCTTTATCTTGGATTCCGGCAAGTACAGGAACTGCCGTACGGAATCCACCTGGAACCCCAAAAACTCCATAGACTGGGCAGGGTTCAGGACCGACTTGTCCCAGTTGATCAGAAAACCTAGGTTCTGTAAGAGATTGACTGTCCAGTCCAAATGCAACCTCAGGCGTTTCAACGATTGGGACATGATTAGGATGTCGTCCAGGTAAATAATCAGTCGAACCCCTCGGGTACGGAGGAACGACACCACCGGCTTCATTACCTTGGTGAAACACCAAGGGGCCGAGGAGAGACCGAACGGCAGGCATGTAAAACGCCAACGCCGTCCGTGCCAGGTGAAGTGCAAGTAGTCTCTGGACTCTACTGCTATTGGAACCGTGAAGTATGCATCCTTTAGGTCCAACTTGGCCATCCAATCCGACTGTCTCAGAAGGTCTCTGAGACAATGAATGCCTTCCATCTGGAAATGCTGGTATCGCAGGAAGGCGTCGAGGGGGCGAAGATTTATCACTGGGCGGACACCGCCCCCTTTCTTGGGTACAAGGAAGAGATTGCTCGTAAAGCCTGGAGTGGTGAACGGCAATTCTTCGATGGCGCCCTTCGAGAACATCTCCGCGACTTCCGCGGAGATCATCGCGTCCTGCTCCTGTGGGAGAGACAATTCCCTGGGGGTATACGTTTGAACAGGCAGGGAGACAAAATCTAGCTGGTAACCCTTTACGCATTGCAGTACCCAAGCATCTGAGGTTATAACTGCCCACCTTGGGGAGAATAATGCCAGCCTCCCCGCCACCCGAACCTGATCGAGAAGGGAAGAAGGGGTACTCACCATAAGGGCGTCTGCCCGAGGACCCACCACGGGGGTATCTGGAGCCCCAGGGTCTCCCTCTAGCCGGGAAGAAGGGAGGCGTTTTCGGATCTTGGAACCCTCGAGAGGGGAAAAAGGAACCTCTGGTGGCACGGAATGAGCCTCGGAAACCACGGCCGGGTGGACGGTTCCTGCTACGCCCGGCCCCACCGAAAACCTTGGGCGCGAAGACGCGCTTCATATTCGCCTGCGCCTTGTCGATGGCTGTAAAGGTTTTAACATAGGACCCCATGTCCTTCACAAAGGATGTGCCGAACAACATCCCTTCATCGGCTGAGTCAGGCTCAGCTACGGTCATAGCAGCCAGCTTAGGGTCTATTTTCAAAAGAATAGCCTTGCGTCTCTCGGAGGACATAGCCGTGTTGGCATTCCCCACAAGGCAGATAGCTCGCTGGACCCACCCGATGGCCACATCTACATCTAGAACTGAGTCACCATTACGAGCGGCCTCAAGAAGCTTGTACAGCTTAGATAGGGGGCCCAGCGTATCTAGAATTTTATCTTGGCACCCTTTCAGGGAGTGATCAAGACCCTTTTTAGGCTTCCATCCAGACTTATTCAGAAATTGGGCAATTTGTGGGTCAACTTCTGGGGTCTTACAGGCAGCGCCAGGGAGGGAAGGTCGTGGGCATTCGGCACGCAATTTATTGCGGCCTTCCTTGGACAGAGGCGTGCGTATTCTCTTAGCCACATACTGGGCGATATGGTCCGGGGGGACCCATTCAGCAGACCGCGGGTGACGCAGGTCGTCCGGGTCAAACAGGGGGTTACCCTGTGGGTCTAAAAGCCCTTTATTATTATTATCCCCAGCGGGGTCTTGCACTTTTCCTCGGGGGGCGGCAGAGGACCCAGAAGGGGTTACACCCGTAAGGGGTTGATCCTCGCCTGACTCGTCCTCCACATAGGAGTCATAATCCATAATATCGGAATCATCCTCCACACTCCGGTCGGTATCCGACCCATCATCCAGGGCTCTAGCCCGTTTCCACAATCTAGCCTTTTTAGCCCGGCCAGGGGCTCTTGTGCGCGTGGGGTGCGCGCTATCTGCGACCGCCAAAGGCGTGTCAATCATGGCAGGCAAAGCCTGCATCGAGGAGTGGGAGCCGATATGACGTGACTTTGCCTTCGCCTTACGGGCACCCGGCACAGTTTGGGCAGGGGAAGGGGACCCCACACCCAGGGGGTTAGGGGCAGCCATGGAAGGCAAAAACACTGAGTGAAGTGACTGGGTAAATGAGGACGAGACAGCCCCCATAGCGGAGGCAATAGCCTTTTGAAGGGAGGAAGCCATAGTAGCTTCTAATAAGGCCTGGAGTTCCTGAGAGGCCATAGCACCCTCAGGATTATCGATCGGGAAATCCCCAGAGGGGTCAGCAGGCCCATCCTTACTATCCTGCATAATGAGGCACAATAGAAAAACGGGCACTAATAGAGCCAGGAATGAGAAAGCACTAGAAATGGGTTGATTAACCCAGTAGAACAGAAAAACTAAACCTGATCGTTGGTGTAGCAGGGGGGGGCCCGGAGAAAAAGGACCGACAGGGTGATGCGAATGACCGCCCAAAATGGCCACCGCACGTGTCAGAGTGCGCTCGCGGACCGGCTCCCAGCGGGGGAAGGGGCGCGTGCACCTACCCGCGTGGGCAGCCCGCGTGAGGAAACGAGCACACACAGCCGCGGCCACAGAAGGACCACGCGGCTGAGATAGCGCCGAGAAGTGGCAAACAGGGACGGGAGGAGGGGAAAAGCAGCCCGCGGCTGCGGGCAAGGTCCCAGGGGAACCCCCAAATACACCAACGATATAGGTACCAGAAAATAATAACAATGAACAAAACAACAATAGTAATAATCATAAATACAATCAGAAACATGAATCACAATTAAATATCACAAAACGAAATGCCATGAGAAGGAGAGCACAAGTAAAATACTTAGCTGTCTGAGGAAGCAGCAAAGAATTAGGGGGATTGTGGGAGACACAGGACTTATATAGCTACTTCCCCTGTTATGTGATTGGCTACCTGTTATGCCTATACAGTTTTTTCTTTCATTTTTTGATAATATTTATATTCCTCTATCTTTGCTGCTGAGGAAATAAAGAAAGAGATATGCATAATAGGAGCCTCCGTGTCTTTAATAAAATTGTGTATTTTTGTTTGGAAGTCGCATCAGAAACAAATTATAATTCCAATGTAAACACAGTATATCCAATAATTAACTTGTGTCAATATGTGTAACCAAAATATCTCAATTTCACAGTTTATGCTATTACACTGGTATAGTAGATCTACCTTTCTAGGCTTTATTTAGTATTGCCTCTTTAGGGAAATAAATCTCATAAAATTACTTAGTGTATTACATTTCAGTTTCTAGGAGTCCTGGTTTTTATACTATACACGTAGATTCAACAAACCTATCTTATAACTTCAAGCTAGATATTGTTCAACCAAGCGATCTATGTCTGTAGACACCTTGCTATCATGGCCAGCATTATGGTTTATTGAGCTAGTGTAATTGTTATTTACTGTACTGGTCAATGGTTTTAATGTTGAGGCTGATCAGTGTACAGTTAATTAGTACTTGCAAAATTAACAAGGAGAAACATTTATTACATGGTTACTTAGGAAAATTGAAAAAAAAAATCACAGGGTAGCACAAAGTGCAATTTTTTTTTTTTTAAATCTTTATTTATAGGTTCATGCATGTCAATTTGATATAACATACTTATAGGGTATATGTTTGTATGGTTATACAGACAAAAATTACTTGCCAGTGGTACAAATATACAGTGATAAATGAGATGTTCCATACCAGGTTACACAAGACTGGTCTAGCCAATGCAATTATGAACAGTAATGGGGGTTTATCTTTCAATATACATTATTATATCCTTGATTTGTGAGGTAAGGACAATCGGTCTCTCTCGAGGATATGTCTTCGGCCTCTGTTCTAGCTCTGATGCTAGCTGCTATCCACGTGTAGACCCTTTTTTTTTTTTTGTATCTCTGTGCATCATGATACGCTATACATTTGCGGCCTGTGGCCTTGTATCTGTGTCTTATACACCCTATCATGACATGAACAATTTTATGATATGACCCGAGAGTGGGTTGGGGTGAAAAGTAGAGAAGTTTGGGAGGAGAAGAGAAGGGAGGGGAGAGGGGGGGGGTAGTACAGGGTTGCGTTCGTGCGGAATGGGCATCCATGAGATCGGGGTGGCCGGCACCGGTGGCCATCTCCAAAACGTGTGTTCCTGACTTAACGTCACTGTGTCTATGTCATTCTCAACTATCAGTATAGTCCTCCCACGGCTCCCATGTCTTGATGAATTGAGGATATGTGTCCCTTATTTGTGCTGTCAATTTATCCATAAGGTGTGCCTCTTTGATGTTGTGGATGACTTTTTCTATTTGTGGCATGTCGGTTTGTAGCCAGGTATGCGCCACGGCTCGCCTTGCGGCCAGGGATATCTTATTGAACAGTCTTTGTTCTTTGTTGGTCAGGCCGTCAACTGGTCTGGCTATCAGGAAGGACCAAGGGTCCGGGGTCAGTGTTTTGTGTAGTACTTCTGTCATAAGGCGGGCTATTCCTTCCCAGTATGTCATTGCCTTGGGACACGTCCACCACATGTGTAGGTACGTACCCTTCTCCCCGCACCCCCTCCAGCATGTGTCGATGGGTGTTTTACCCATGCGGTACAGTTTAACCGGTGTAGTGTACCACCGCATAAGAGTTTTATAGCATTGTTCTTGATGGAGTACACAGATGGATGTTTTTGCTGCTGCTTCCCAGATATCTTGCCACTCTCCCCCCTCCAGTGTTTGTTGTAGATCGGTTTCCCATTGTGTGACATAGGCGGGAGTGTATGTCTTGTCTGTAGGTGCGCTTAATTGGGTGTAGAGGAGGGTGATTAGGCCGGTACGTGGTCCTTCGGATATGCACAATTTTTCAAAGAATGTTGGTCTGGTATGAGCGGCCTCCCTCACCTGTGTCTTACCCGCAAAGTCCCTGAGCTGAATATATCTGAAGTGGTCCTTTGTGGTTAATGGGGCCAGGTTGGCGAGGTTTTCGAAGGTTCTGAGAGTACCTGCCTGGTATAGCGGGTGATATCTTTGGATACAAAGTGCAATTTTATAGATCTAGACCTTATCCTCAAAGCTTCTGGAAAGACTTGTACCCATGTGTCTCGCTTCCTCAATTCCAACTCTCTCCTTGACCCTCTTCAGTCTGGCTTCTGCCCTCTCCACTCTACTGAGACAGCTCTTATCAAAGTTACTAATGACATAATCACAGCTAAATCCAAAGGCCACTACTCCATACTAATTCTTCTTGACCTCTCTGCTGCCTCCCCTGCTGACCTCTCCTTCTCCCAACGCTTATTCAGTGTCTCCTTTTCCAAGGATACCTCCTCCCGTTGTCCTGTCTTGGTTGGAGTCCCCAAGGCTCTGTCCTTGGTCCCCTTCTATTTTCTCTTTATACTGCTTCTCTTGGCAAGCTTATTGGCAAACTGTACGCTGATGACACCTAGATATATCTCTCTTCCCCGGACCTCTCCCCTGCCATCCTGCAACATGTCACTGCTTGCCTTTCTTCCATCTCTGACTGGATGTCCTCCAATTTTCTGAAACGCAATCTCTCTAAAACTGAACTCCTTGTCCTTCCTCCTCCTAATACTGATCCTCCTCTCTGACTCTCCCTTCAAATCAGTGGTATCCACATAAGTCCATCCTTGCAAGCACGCTGTTTTGGCGTCATACTTGACTCTGCCCTCACCTTTGAGCCTCACATCCAGTATGTTGCCAAATCCTGTAGATTCCAACTTAAAAACATAGCCCGCATCCGCCCCTTTCTTACAATAGATGCTACCAAGGAGCTTGTCCATGCTCTAGTAATTTCATGCATGGATTACTGTACCGTCTTCTGATTGGTCTTTCCAAAAGCCGTATTGCCCCGCTACGGTCTGTAATGAATGCCCACGCAGGACTGATTTTCCTCTCTAGTCAGTCCTCTCACACCCCACCCCTCTGTCAGTCCTTACATTGTCTTCCTGTATCCCAAAGAAGTCAATTCAAAGTGCTAACCCATACATATAAAGTGCTGAACAATTCTAGCCCCTCTTATATCTCTTCACAGATCCATAGGCATGCCCCTTCTTGGTCTCTGTCTGTGACCTTCTCCTTCTCGCACCCGTATGGCCAACTCGCGCTTGCAGGACTTCTTGCAGGTGGCTCCCTTCCTATGGAATAGCCCGCCTACCCCCATCAGACTCTCCCCTTGTCTTCAATCCTTTAAGAAGTGCCTTAAAACCAATCTCTTTAGGAAAGCTTATGGCCTCCCAGAGTAACCTCTACCTCACATACCTGTCTCTTGCTCTCTCCTAAAGAGCAGCACTGTACTCTCTCTCCTCCAGCTCTGCTCCACCCCCACCTTATTTGATTGTTATTTCCTGTCATATTGTGTTTTATACCCCACCTCCTATAGACTGCAAGCTCGTTTGAGCAGGGTCCTCTTCAACCTATCGTTCCTGTAAGTTTTCTTGTAATTGTCCTATTTATAGTTAAATCCCCTCTCTCATAATATTGTAAAGTGCTACAAAATCTGTTGGCACTATATAAATGGCGATAATAATAATAATCTATTTGCCTATCAATTACAATCAGCACATGCCATTGAAAAAAGTAGCCTATTGTGCTACCCCACTAATTAACACTAGATGGTGCCAGCATTCCAAAATCTCAAAATGTAAAATTGAAGGTTGTATATTATTATTATTATTATTAATAATAATAATAATAATAATAATAACAGTAGTAGCATTTATAAAGACATAACATTTAACATTCAATTAAAACGCTGAAATTAGAATACAATATATAAGGATTCTTTTAGAATCCATGTTCCTAACTCCACTGTATGTAATCAAGTTTACTTTTTCACGAGTAAGACAAAATGCAAATTAAAAAATAAATCTATGTAATATTAGGAAGAACACATCCGAATTGAAAAAAATCCTCTAAATATAATTTAAATATTTCCAAATTCCTATTATTTTTTTTAATTTTGCCAGTTTTGGTGCAAAATGTTCTATTTCCATGCTAATTCTCCATGATCCCGATTGGATGGCAGTGACATTGACCTGTAACACCTTTAATATAACAGTTGGATTGACCTTAACCCCTTAAGGACACATGACATGTCTGACATGTCATGATTTCATTTTATTCCAGAAGTTTGGTCCTTAAGGGGTTAAACAACCTAGATGCTATAGACCTCTTGTTTAAGTTTGTGTAGGTTTCGCATTATACCAGCAGTGTCAACAGCTAGTACTGCAGGGAATGAAACGTCCCTCAGTGCTGTGAGCTGGATTAGATGGGGTTTCCTTCCAAGCTGCACAATAGTAGCCTGCAGGTGTTTTTTGCTTTGTTCCTTTTTGATGTATGACGATGTGCTCTGGGGATAAGATTTTCACATAATCTCAGAACATTCGTTGATTCCTTTGCTAGAAGCCTGATTCTAACATGAAATAAGTGAACTAAAATAACATTGTGTTTTCTTTGTCTGTCACATACCATATGATAAAATCATTCTGTTTGTCAAGTCATAATAAAGAAAAGCAACCCGATTAAAGTATTCATTAGAGGAGAGCTTCTCAAAGCAGTTTAAACAATATCACCCTCTCCCATGTTAAAAAAGCAAAAAGCAACCAAAGCAATCTTTAGTTTACTGAAGTAGTTTTGGTGCATACCCCTGCAGTCTCACTGCTCAGTTCTATGCCATTTAAGAGTTAAATCACTTTGTTTGGGCACCCCTAGTCACACCCCCTGCATGTAACTTGTAAAGCATTCCTAAACACTAACTGTAAAGAGCCATCTAATGTTTACACTTCCTTTATTTCAAATTGTGTTTAATTTAGAATTTCTTATCTATTGCTAGCACCTGTAGGAACCTCCTGTATGAGATTAAATTTCAATTTACAAAGCAAGAGATAAAAACTTCTAAAGTAACTTACATCTGATTGAAAATGAAATAATTTTGTTTCAATGCAGTCTGTGTCATCAAACGGAGGTGTGGTTAGCGCTGCATAAACAGAAACAAAAGTGATTTAACTCCTAAATGGCAGAGAATTGAGTAGTGATCTATACACAAACACTGCTTCATTAAGCTAAAGTTGTTTTGATGACTATAGTGTCTCTTTAAGATTAGCGTGGGGCCAGCCGATATTGGGGTATTTTGCAAGTAGCATTTGTCCTGAGCACATTATGGCCAAATGTTCTTATTACAAATTCCCATATTTATTTGCATAAGGTAGTTGAGTTTTGTTTTTTTGTGTGTATTTTCTATCTGACTGTACATTGAGGACACATTACTTTAACACAATGAATTAAAATTTACAAAAGTAGAGGGTCACTCTAAACTGAAAACGTAGAAATTATCAATATTTTTAATCATACTTCTCTCTTTATCCAACATAGACGTCACTGTCAGTCTTTGATAGAGTGGCCTAGGTAACGAAAAACATAGAATAATTGTCCCAACTCCACATTTTTTTTTTTCCATGGTTGAATATTTAATGTATCAATAAATGCTACATTTTACAATGACTCTTTGAGTTATTTGCTTGCCTTTGGAAATAGGCACTTGCAGCTTGATAAAGTGGAGACATCCTCCAATTGCATTGGAATGCCCCAGCCAATTAGTATCAAAAAGTTGTGTTATCTCAGGAAATAGAAAGTATGGAATGTTATGAGGAATCTTTTTTTATTTATTTGAAATTCTTTATTTTCTTTGTGCATACATTTCAATATGGCATCGAGTGACAAAATACGCATATATCATTAATGAACATTGCAAAGCATACAAGTCAGGAATCATGCACCATTTAAAAAAAATCTTTAAAAACAAAACTTAAAGAGACATGGAACAACAAGGCATATGACTAACAAGTACAATGAATAACTATAGCATTAAATAGCCATGGGGTCCTGCTAGCTCTTGGAATGAATATGGCGGCAGTACCAGGATACCAGGTCTTCTGCGAGGGTTGTGCGCTTGACGTTGTGGCAGTTTCTGTTGGAGCCAAACTTGTCAGGAAAGCATAAACTTCCTCCTGGGGAAAGAATACCCGTCAATTCCTGCTATGGGTCATCTGTAGAGAGCTGGCTGCCCCCCGTATGTCAGTATGTCAGTCCCGCTGTTTGTAGTTGTGTAGTGGCTGAGGAGAGTAGTTTTGTCTTTCAGCACAGACATAATGGTGTACTTGTCTTGAACTGTAATATATCAGAGAATAACGTCTCGGGCTGCGGTGGATTTCAGGAGAGCGTAGCTTGGCAGTCGGTACACCCCATCTATGGTCAGTTTCTTTGCCACTGCGTGGGGTAAGATAGTGACCAGCAGACATCTAATGTAGTGTGAGCGCTCCTCTGCAGTGACAGCAGTGGAGATGCCTCGTATTTTGATGTGTGAGCGTCTTTGGCGATCTTTAATGGCCAACATTTTGTGTGCCATTACTGATTGGTGTTTCTGGAGTTGTTGCACTGTGTTAGACAGTGAGTTGAGGTGAGATTACACAGCCATGAGATTCACCTTCTGCCGCCCCTACTCTGTCCGTGACTGCTTTGACCTCCTTTTTAATAAAGTTAGTGTCTGCTGCCAGCAGCTTGTGTATGTCCGCCAGTAGGACCTTCAGGTCGTGTCTAGTAGTTGGGGCTGAGTCATCAGCAAGCGCACCTAAAAGAGATGGAGGCGTTCTGGACTCCACTGACATCAGCTGTCTATGTTTGACTCTGCTTGCACTGGCTGTCGTGGCACTGCAGGCTTGTTTGCTCCTAAGTGCACAACTGTCATGTCCTAACTGCCGGTATTACATTGTCTCTTCCGGGTTGACGGAGCTTAGCCACACCCCCTTCTCTGACGCGGTCTCCCCACGCTACATAATGAGCCCGCGCTAGATTCAAGACGCTGGATTATTGAAAAGCGTTCCGCGAAATCAAACCGGCTAGCAAGATTCCTCTAAACCTTCTGTGCACCGAACCCGGACTGGAAAACTATCGACCCACCTTCTCCTCACCTCGACCACGGCTAGTAACTGGATCTTCTTCCTCCTGCTTAACATCTTCCCTCCTCGGAGGAGAACTTAGGGAAACCTGGACTTCCACCATTACAAGCTAAGTCATATTTGAATCCGTAATAGGAGACTACCTGCTCTCAAGCCTGCTAATCATTCCTGCTGCAGCCTGCTCTCAAGCCTGCTTACCTCTAACTCCAAAACTAATCATTCCTGCTGCAACTTTCATTTCTTATTTTGCTCCATTTCCATGGACTTGCAAACTCCTATCTGCTATACTGCATGCATACCAGAGGCTGCTTACTCCATGTAACAAACATCTATTAATTAAAGATACAGTACCTGTGTTATTCTCTAGTATCCTAGTCATCAATCTAAATCCTAAGAGATCTGCAGTTGTTTTCCATTTAAATTCATGTAAGCATTACAGAATAATCCAGCCTTTGTAATGGATCCAGCAGATTTCAATTCTAAATTTACTGTGTTGAATCAAAGAGTCGATACACTTGCTCAAGGCATGCAAGACCTACAGGTTGCAAATGAACAGATTCTTACTTATGTAAGAGACTTACAAACACATACTCCTCATACTGTTATGCACTCGGCTAGCGACCCTGCTGTCTGTAATCCCGAAAAGTTTTCTGGAGATCGATCCAAATACAGGGAGTTTCTTAATTCCTGCAAATTATTGATTGCTTTAAAACCTAGATCTTATCCCACTGAAAGATCTAAGGTTTGTTCAGTTATCTCCTTTCTAAGAGGTGAACCTATGGCCTGGGCCCATTCCTTTTTGGAGAACGATGACCCCATCTTAGACTCATTGGATGAATTTTTTGAAGCCATGTCTCTTCTTTATGAAGATCCCAACAAACAATCTACAGCTGATTTAACCATTAGAACCTTACATCAAAAACATAGACCCGTCGAAGATTACATTGCTGAATTTAAAAGATGGGCAATAGAAACTCAATGGAATGACATAACCCTCTGCAACCAGTTCCGAATTGGGTTATCCGAAGCAGTAAAAGATGAACTTTCTAGAACTGAACTCCCTACTACATTGAATGCTCTGATTCAACTGTCAATCAGCATTGACAGAAGACTTAGAGAAAGAAAGGCCGAAAAAGCTCTCTAGAGTTCATTATGGAAAAAAAACATTCAGTCCTTCAAAAACGCCTGAAAAACCATCATTACAAACAGAACCTATGGAAATAGGGTTAATAAGAAGTCCTCTCACTCTAGAAGAGAAAACCAGAAGACGACTACTAAACCTCTGCATGTATTGTGCCTCACAAGATCATGTGATCCCAGAATGCCCCTTATTGAAATGTCCAAAAGGCGGTAAGCATGCTTATATCACTTCTATACTAAGTGCACTTCCCTCAAAGTCAACCACTCAATTCTCCTCTATTTCTCTCATATTACAGTGGGACAAAGAAAGAATTACGACTGAAGCCATTATTGATTCTGGTGCAAATGGGGTGTTCATCGATTCATCCTTTGTAACAAAAAATAAAATTCCTTGTGTTCGCAAAAGCACTTCTGTTTCTGTCAGAGTGATTGATGGCTCCTTCATATCCTCGGGCCCTATACTAAATGAAACCATTCCTTTAAGAGTAACCACTAACAATACTCATACCGAATTTCTTATATTTGATGTTATCTCATCACCTCTTTATCCGGTTATACTGGGAATCAACTGGTTAAGGAACCACAACCCACAAATTACATGGTCTCCCTTCTCTCTCACCTTTAGTTCTGCTTATTGTAAAGAAACATGCCTACAACATATTCCAATCTTTCAGGTTATTGAAGAACCAATTATACCTTCCTGTTATTCTGAGTTTTCAGATGTATTCAGTAAAAAGGAAGCTGAGACACTCCCACCTCATCGTCCCTATGATTGTCCAATAGACCTTATACCTGGTGCCCCTATCCCTTTTGGGCACATCTATCCTCTCTCTGAATCAGAACTAAAAATCCTCAAGGAATACTTGGATGAAAACCTCCGTAAAGGGTTCATTAGACCTTCCAGCTCACCTGCTGCTTCAAGTATGTTTTTTGTGAGAAATAAAGACCAGACTATACGTCCCATCATAGATTACAGAGCTTTAAACAAAATAACAGTTAAAAATCGTTACCCTCTTCCCCTGATAAATGAATTGATTGAACGGTTAAAAACAGCTACCATCTACACCAAGCTTGACCTCCGTGGGGCATATAACCTTATTAGAATCAAGGCTAGCGATGAATGGAAAACTGCCTTCCGGACCCGATATGGCCTTTATGAGTATCTTGTGATGCCTTTTGGCCTCTGTAACGCCCCCGCAACCTTTCAACACTTTATAAATGACATCTTCAGGGATCTTCTAGATGTTTGTGTTATCATTTATTTAGATTACATTCTTATATACTCTAACAATCCCGAAGAACACAAGAAACACGTGAGATGGGTGTTATCCAGACTCAGAACTCACAAATTATACGCTAAACCAGAAAAATGTCTGTTCAACGTTAATGAAATTACCTTTTTAGGATACGTTATTTCACCTCATTCGATAAGCATTGATAGTTCCAAAATCAACTGTATCCTCAACTGGCCCATTCCTTCTAACGTAAAAGAATTACAACGTTTTCTGGGGTTTGCCAACTTCTATAGAAAATTTATTAAAAATTACTCCGACGTAGCTCATTCACTTAATCTACTTAACAACAAAAAGCATCCTTTCACTTGGAATGAAAAGGCTCAAACAGCCTTCGATGAATTAAAAAGAAGATTTACAACTGCTCCTATTCTTCAACTTCCAAACCCCACATTTCTCTATGTCCTGGAAACCGATGCTTCAGAGACAGCCATCGGAGCTGTCCTCTCTCAACAAAAAACACCTCAAGATCCTCTTCATCCAGTTGCCTTCTTCTCACGATCCATGTCTCCTGCTGAGAAAAACTACCCTATTGGAGAAAAAGAATTACTGAGTATAAAAGCAGCCTTCGAAACCTGGAGACATCTTCTTGAAGGAACACAAACTCCTATAATGGTATATACTGACCACAAAAACCTTGAATATCTTCACTCCAACAAGACTCTCTCTGCTAGACAAGTAAGATGGAATATTTTATTCTCTCGGTTTAATTTTCAAATTGTTTTTAGACCCGGATCCAGAAACAAAAAAGCGGATGCCCTTTCCAGAATTCACCAAGATCTTGACTTGAGAGATACTCCTGTAGCTGGAACTCCTCCTCATACAGTCATTGGAATCATAACGTCCCTTTTAGATGACATAAAAGGTCTAAGCGAAGATGCTCTTGAACTTCCCAAGTCAACCAAACTATCAAAGAAAAATGGTCTCTATTACTTCAATAACAGGATTTACATTCCTCCCTTATTCAGAAATAAAGTACTCAAATTAATTCATGATTCTCCTTTGGCTGGTCATCCTGGAATAAAAAAGACCCTAGAATTATCCAAGAGATATTATTGGTGGCCTCGCCAGGACAACACCATCGAATCCTATGTCAAAACTTGTTCAACCTGCCAAAGATCCAAGCCTGAACATCATCAACCATTTGGTCAATTATTGAATCTACCGATTCCAGAAAGGCCTTGGCAATCCATTTCTATGGACTTCTTGGTAGAACTCCCTCCTTCTCAACATCATACCACCATTTTAGTAGTAGTGGACCGCTTCACGAAAATGTCCCATTTTATCCCCTTGAAGAAATTACCCTCATCATCTGAACTTTCTAAAGTATTCCTCGATAACATAGTGAAACTTCATGGACTTCCTGATGAAATCATATGAGATCGAGGAACCCAGTTCACCTCCAAATTCTGGAACGCATTGTGTTCTTCTCTTCATATTCAACGCAAACTATCTCCAGCTTATCATCCCCAAACCGATGGGCAAACTGAAAGAGTTAACCAATGCTTAGAGCAATATTTACGATGTTATTGTTCCCACCTACAAGATGATTGGATCACATGGTTGCCTATGGCCGAATTTGCATACAACAACTCAGTTCATACCAGTAGTAAAATGACTCCCTTCTCAAATTATGGGTTTCATCCCTCTTCGTTTCCCACTTATACCATTCCTTCTTCTAACCCCACCGTTTCAAATCAAAACTCTTACATGTCTTCCCTGTTTCGTAAATTGCATGAAAATCTTAAACTCGCATCGTCTAATCAAAAGAAGTTTTTTGATACTAAGAAGCAACCTCCTCCAGCTTATAAAATTGGTGATCTTGTCTGGCTCTCCTCAAAAAACATGTCAACCAACCGTCCTTCAAAGAAACTGAGTTCCCTCTTTCTTGGTCCTTTTCGAATATTGCCAATCATCAACCGTAACGTTGTGAAATTGAAGCTTCCACCTACTTTGAAACTTCACCCTGTCTTCCATGTTTCCTTGCTCAAACCTCATCTTTCTGACTCTTTCCATAGAGATGCACTTACTACTCCTGATCCTATCTTGGTGCAAGGTGAAGAGGAATACGAGATCCAAAAGATTCTGGATTCGCGGATCCATCGTGGCTCCCTGCAGTAGCTCATTAGGTGGAAAGGTTACGGAATCGATGAGGACACTTGGGAAAACTCCTCTGTGATCCATGCTAACAGGTTAATTACCGCATTCCACAAACGCTATCCGTCTAAACCATGTTGATAGCACCCTGTGGGTGCTCCTTACAGGGAGGGTACTGTCATGTCCTAACTGCCGGTATTACATTGTCTCTTCCGGGTTGACGGAGCGTAGCCACACCCCCTTCTCTGACGCGGTCTCCCCACGCTACATAATGAGATCGCGCCAGATTCAAGACGCTGGATTATTGAAAAGCGTTCCGCGAAATCAAACCGGCTAGCAAGATTCCTCTAAACCTTCTGTGCACCGAACCCGGACTGGAAAACTATCGACCCACCTTCTCCTCACCTCGACCACGGCTAGTAACTGGATCTTCTTCCTCCTGCTTAACATCTTCCCTCCTCGGAGGAGAACTTAGGGAAACCTGGACTTCCACCATTACAAGCTAAGTCATATTTGAATCCGTAATAGGAGACTACCTGCTCTCAAGCCTGCTAATCATTCCTGCTGCAGCCTGCTCTCAAGCCTGCTTACCTCTAACTCCAAAACTAATCATTCCTGCTGCAACTTTCATTTCTTATTTTGCTCCGTTTCCATGGACTTGCAAACTCCTATCTGCTATACTGCATGCATACCAGAGGCTGCTTACTCCGTTTAACAAACATCTATTAATTAAATATACAGTACCTGTGTTATACATCTACTTAATTAAAGATACAGTACCTGTGTTATTCTCTAGCATCCTAGTCATCAATCTAAATCCTAAGAGATCTGCAGTTGTTTTCCATTTAAATTCATGTAAGCATTACAACAACAAAAATAAAGAGTTTAAAAAACAAACAACAACAAAAAAAAAACAGATATAGGTTATAGCCAACTGTATGGCTGCAAGAAACCAAGTCAATAGAGAGTCGGACAAGAGTCAGGGCAACTTGGATTAAGACATCAGTACTGAGGGACAACTGTCACACTTCCCCCTGCCCCCTGCTATGCCCCCAAAGTAAAAGCCAAACAACATAGGCGACATATGGATTAGGAAAACAATGATATAGCTTTGAGCACTGACCCTTGAGTACTAAAAGTTTGCTAGAAGAGAGTAGGTGTTCCCTATTTAATCTGTTAGAGCTAATAGTGCCAATACCCTCTAGTGGATTCCCAGCAAACTACAAGTATAAAAGCAGAAAGCAAACAAACAGGAACCATTAACTCTGTTTTAATATTTCAGGATTCTTTTCTTTCAGGAATTGTACCAGAGGATTTAAAAAAGTTTCTATATTCAAAAATGGTTTAAAATCTTTACTATGGATTATATAACTCATTGCTTAACTTTTGTGGTTGGGGCAGAATTTGAAGAGTTATTAAGTGATCATTTTCATGAATTCATTGGGAAGAACATTGTTATTGAATGGTATTTGCAATAATCTCCATGGTTTATAAAATATAATATGAGGATATTACTTTGATGCAGAGAGAGTTAGATAAATTGAGGAACTGGGCACTCAAATGGCAGAATACATTTAATGTAGATAATTGCAAAGTTATGCACTTCAAGGTAAAAAATGCACAAACAATTTATACTAAGTAGTGAATTAGGGATAACAACGAAAAGAGAAGGATTTGGGAAATATTATAGACAACAAACTATGCAACAATGTACAATGTGTCAAACAACAGCTGCTAAATCCGGTAAAGTATTGTCTTGTATAAAAAAAAGGGCATTAATTACCAGTATTAAAATATATTTTTTCTTTATAAATTAATGGTAATGTCACACCTTAAATATTCTGTGCAATTCTGAGCACCTAAAGAAGGATATATGGCATTACAAAAACTTCAGAATCGGGCTACAACATAAAAAAAAGGAATGGAAGATTTAGTTGTGAAGAAATATTAACAGATTTAAATCTATTTAGTTTACAAAAATATCACCTGGATATAACAGCATTATAGAAATATATTCGGGCCAATACAAACCATTGTCTGGAAATCTATTCATAAACAGGACTATACATAGAACACAAGGTCACACATTTAGACTGGAAGAAAGGAGATTTAGTCTAAGGCAAATGCCAGGTTTTTTTGTTTTTTTTTACAGTAAGAATATTAACGATGTGGAATTCTCTGCCTGAAGAGGTGGTTTTATCAGAGTTTGTACAGATGTTTAAACAGCAATTGGATGAATACTTGCAAAAACATAACATTCAGGGATATACTTTTTAATAGATGGGGTAAAGGCTTCTTAATCCAAGGAGATATCTGTCATTCTGGGGTCAAGAATAATTTTTGTCCTAGTATGTTGCAAAATTGGAAGTGCTTCAAACTGGGGGGTTTGCCTTCTTTTGGATCATCAGCAAAAACAGATATAAGAAAGGCTGAACTTGATGGACACATGTCATATTTCACCCTATGTAACTATGTTTAAATGCATCTTCCTATGAAACAGGAAGATGCATTTAAACATAAGGAAAACTAGTAAATAAGCTGAACTAGGAATAGACATTAGTGACATTACAGAGCTGGATTTTAACTTTACACATTTGTAAAATATCACATTCCATTTTGCCTATAAAAACAAGTGAGCAGAAATGACCCTATTTATTTGAGGTTTGTAACCTAAACAACTATACCTGTAACATGGTTATAATTTTTAAAGCGACACTGTCACCTACCCCTCCAAACTTAGTATTTCATAAAGATAGAATCTCTTTCACTGAAATTCCAACCCGGTTAAAAGGGACTACTTTGTCTCAGTATTTTTCCTCCACCTGACAAAGCATGACACTAGGCAGAGTTACCGCCATCTAGCTTTGTAATTTCCCCCCGCTGACACCAGTGATGGTTGTAGGGACATTTGCTCTTTCTATGGAGGATCCCATGGTTTCCTGGTGATCTTCCGCAGATCTGAAAATCTGACCCTCCCAGGATTATTATTTAACATAATAATATTTAACATAATACTCTGTGCCTGACATTCTCTGACAGCTCTAGAGGCTGCCGTATGTGATGACACTGTGTATAGCACCTCTGATAGTTTGTTGCTCACTGGTAGTGCTGCATCTCGAGCTGTGTTTTCCTGATCAGACTGCACATCCTGCCTTCACAGTACTACATTTAGCAGATTGTGTATATAGGTATTCTGACTAGTATTCTATATACTTTATTTGGCTTTTTTAATTCTTTCACTATTTTGTCAAATGTATATATTGTGTCTTATATGGAGTGTCTCGTTTGTTCATTAGCTTTTATCTATAATCTATTGCTATAGATGTGCAGCACCTGTCTGGAATCAATATTTGTCTACATTACATCTCTGGGCCTTTCTCAGAATTCTATAGTCTTATACGGCAGCACTGAGATAGACTGGAGCACACCTAGACATCATTTTGGCACTTGACATATTCCCTAGTATTTAAGAAACCCCTGCAAAACAGAAGAAATACTTGGAAATTTACCATATATTTGATTTTTTTCTTGATTTTGTAGGAACAGCCGAGAAAACATCAAACTGTTCATCTGACACTTGTAAATCTATTGACTTCTTAGCCCTGCTTCTGATCCGGTGCCACGTGATCCTTTAAAGATGGGAGAACCGACAATTAATGTCTAAAATGGGTGTCTCTAGTTCAAAGTCAAATGTGTTGCAAAGATGTATCCATAGTGCTAAAGGGGTTTAAAAGACTAAAATGAGATTTGTAATCCATAAAGCCTGATTCAAGGTGTTGTTGTTTCTGTGAAAACAGAGTTTTTCAGAGACTACAATATATTATTGGACTAATTAGGTCTACCACATTCTCAAATGCTCACCTTACTGGTTGAGTTTGTCTTTATTTGATTGGCATAATTGTATTATTCTGCAAGATCACCTTATCCCTATTATTAAATCAAATGAAAAATGAAAAGGGAACTGATCAGAGGACAACGATAGCAATGAATAATTATTAAGGATTTATCAGCAGCACCCACATATAAGGCCAATGCTCAGAATGTAAAATAGATTGTAACTAAAACAGTGTTTAAAGGCAACTCTTACAATGTATCAAGGATAAATAACTCAAACATTAGGTCAGTGATTATGAATGGTTTTAGGCCGAATGCAAAATCTTTCGCAGTAATCAAGGCACAGAGCTAAAGTAAAAGATCCCTTCCCATTCATCCTTTGTCATATCTCATCCCTCTTCCCTTCTTACTTGCCATTATAGTTCTCTCTTCTTTCTCTCTTAATTTGCCCTTCTTTTCTTTATTTGTGCCCTCAATATAATCCTTTTCTTTTTTTATTGTCTAGTTCTCCTTTATCCCCTCAAACCCATCAATATCACAACACCCTTTGTCAAGCCGAGTTCAATCTACCTTACTTTTGTTTTTAGTTCCACTTCTCTAAATTTCTTTGTCTCCACTCCTTCCATCTATATACGATCTATTCCCTTTATTCACTCCTTCTCGAATTCTCCCAGTCCAAGTTTTTTTCAGTATACACTCAATTCTGTACAATATCCGTACAAGCTGACAGTAACACTATTTTATCTTCGCAGACTTCCTATTCATTTCACTATTTCATTTCGGGTTTTATTCTACCACTCGTACTGATGGTCATACTCAATGTATCTTCTCTTCCGTCCCAATAAACATCTCTTTCCAGTGTGGGATTCTATCCCCTGCCAGCTGTCTACTATTTAGTGTTTTATGTGTGCTGATATCAGAACTACCATCAGGTAACTTGAAGAGGATTCCATGGGGGGAACAGAATGCCTTAGTACACCCCTTTTAAATGGTTCTTTAAAAATGATGGCTGTTCTGGAGACAGACACTAAGTGGATTTATTAATGTGTAGCTGACACTTTAATAGCCACTTTCAAGTGAAGCATTGATGCAATTTATTAAATGTCATATTTTTCAATCGATTGCTTTTTTTGCAACCTAACCATAATTTTTGAATATGCAATATTTCTCTGTAGCGCAACAGATTCATGAATTGTCCCGCCTCTTCAAATTTAGTGGTCTTCTGTAATGGAAGTTTCTGCTGAATTTACTATAAAGAAAACCAACACTTTTTACAACACTTTAATTATTATGATAAAAAAAATACTGACTGAATTTAACCGTCACTTTTCAGAACACGTTGATAAATATCCCCCTAAGTGCGTCTGCAAAGGCGTATGAGTGCCAAAAGTGTCTCTCATGCCATAGGTTTACCAATTTACATAGAGGAAATTTTAGACGCCAGATTTAAATTGCAATACATCTCATTTTATAAACGATCAGAGAAGGAAATCAGGTTTGAATTGATATTTACAATTACTTGTGCATGAAACACTTACGTTAATAATAATACTATATAGCCGAGTCTAAGGTACACGTGAAGTGGTTTGTAACTTGTTACCGCCCCCCACCAAAAAAAAATAAAAAAATACCAGCAGCCACATACAAGAAGAATCTAATCGAAAAGTGAAAATTGCGGTTTCCAGAACATATATAGCAGAACTTCCATAAAGACAGTAGGTAAAGTGTAAAAGCATCGAAATTGCATTTTGTTTCAATCTGGAAATATTTTACATTTGTAAAGGAAAACTGTACATATTGAAGTTATTTAATTTCCATATGGGAGATCCTCTGTAGTCTTACATTCAATACAGAACAAGTTCTTACAATTACTTTGACCTCTGGTGGCCTCATAGAAACACTGGATGCATTTAACCTCATAAGCAGCTTTAATACAGTATATAATGAGTTTCTCATTTAACTTCTCCCCATTGGAAGAACACGCCGGTGCCCACTAGGGACAGCTTCAGTAAAGTAGAACTCACCTTTACCAGGCTGGACCACATCTTCGAGAGATTCTGGTCCAGTTTAGTGGCAAGGCAACGAAATATACAGCTACCCCTACAGACCACAGGGAAGGCTGAGAAGCAACTTACCAGTGGGAACACGAGCACCCGGTCTCCGCACTGTGTTCCAAGCATGACCGGATGGACGGAATGTCCCCTCAAAAGTAGATGATGGCTGATGCTGAGCATACCCTCACTCCTGTTCCTGAGATGTTCAGACTAAAGCATGTGGCGGTTTGAAGTCGGGCTTTTGCCCTGTATACGGGGATATCTTCCTGCAAGACTGCTCCAGATGGCAGCCATGGAGTACAAGAAACCCAGGGGACGTCCTATGCAGGCTCGCTGCTAACTGTCTCAGGATGCAGAATGCCACTGACCCGGAGCAGGTCCTGTGGAGACACAAACCAGGAGAGCACCATGATGTGGAGCCGGAGAGGTACCCCCTCGAGCTTGGAAGTCCAGGAAATCATGATGAGAGAGTCCAAGACAAGAAGAAAACCCTGTAATGGCTCCATCTGGACTATAACGTTAATAGACACAGCATATTCAGGCAGCTAGTGCCCACTTTGGGTATAGAGTGACTGTCCCTACACAATGTCTCTCAGCCTACTTCATGGGCCCTTTAGTTGAGCATCCTCTATTAAACAGCACCATGTTTCCATATTATGGCCCTAGCGGTTTACGTTTCATTGTTACCTGATGTTTAGCATGTATATTTTAACTTTTGCCTATCAATTTTAGGTAAAGGTTATTGTACAATGATAACCTATTGTATTTTTTAAGCAGCTCCTTTGCTCAACCTTATGCCTTTCGGCAAGTAAACTGGATAGTCTACTCACTAGGTGCTGATATACCCTTTCTGTCCATCTCATAATGGAAACGGGTGGTAATGCATTCCTATATTAGCTCTTGCATCTGAGACACCCTCTTAGCCTATTTTGATGCTTTATTCTTAAAAAAAATTGCAGCATTCTCAAGACATTTCCTAAAGCATATATATTCTGTTACTGTCATATATAATCTTGTGAAATGCCTATACCAGCGTTTATGTTATCTTATGCAATGGAAAAATTAACGAATAAAAAAAATCAAAATAAATCCTCCTCCTATGCTACATGCTGAGTTCTTACTCACTTCCTCCATGGAATCAGGAAAGATAAGACTTTCTAAGCCTTATTTGACCAGACTATCTGGGTGACTCTTCACAGATTGACTGACATTATTGTTTGTTTTATCTGAAGCAGAATTAGATGATAGGACAAGCCCCTAAACGTTGGATCCGGGGAAGGGGAGCACGGACTTCCTTTATTATCATTTCTTTCTAGGGATTGCTGGCGATAATAAATTGTATCTTGTAATGTATTTTATTAGTTTTGAAGATTGCTTTGTTTGCTATATGCCTATTTTCTACTATTTAGAAATGCTCAAATGTATTCAGGATTTGAGCATTACTGTTTCCATTTGTCCTAAATACTTAATTACATTTTCTTTAAGGCCCCTGGCACTAATTTCTGTGCCATGCCCTTTCTTCTCCTAAATACATGGACCAGAAAGCACCCTGTCCACTGTCCTAAATACCTATTAACGTCCCCTTCTGGCTGTCAGAAATATCATTGGTCCAAGTCATATGCTGTACCAAACTGTCTCACTCATCAAAATCTTCAGGTTAAAAAGGTGACTGAAAATTGGAAAGGTGGCAATTTTATTAAAACACCAAATGAATTGAAAATTGAATTTTATTTTTTCAAGTGCTTTATGAGGATCATGTCCCCCCCCCCCCTTTTTTTTGTGGTTGTTTCCATAAAGAAAAGAATGTGAGAGTAAATACCTCTGTTTAAAGTGAAGATGAATACTATGCACATATTAGAGAGTTGCAAAGGACGTAATATGCATATACTTGAGAAAGCTTCGGTGGGTAGAGCAAAACGCGTAGTGGGTGACATCACTATTACCAGAACAAGTAGGATTATATGGAGGGAAATATATATTCAGATGCAGATTCAACTTTAGAGTCACCGTACCACGTGCATGAAAGGTCAATGAAACACAGTTAGCCTCTGAACAGAAAATGCAGCAGTAATTTATTTAAAAAAATACTATTTACAAATGTGCATTCAGTGTTAGCTTTCCAATCTATACTTAATACCACAATTCCCTAATAGAGATGTCCTGAATAGTTCGCCGGCGAATAGTTCCTGGCGAACATAGCTTGTTCGCGTTCGCCACGGCGGGCGAACATAGCTATTCGTCATCATTGAGTAAACTTTGACCCTGTACCTCACAGTCAGCAGACACATTCCAGCCAATCAGCAGCAGACCCTACCTCCCACCTCCTGGACAGCATCCATTTTAGATTCATTCGGAAGCTGCATTCTTAGTGAGAGGAGGGACAGTGTAGCTGCTGCTGATTTAATAGGGAAATCGTCCACTACAGTCCTGAAGGACTCATCTGATCTTTGCTGTAAGGACAGCACCCCAAAAAGCCCTTTTTAGGGCTAGAACATGTCTGCTTTTTTTTTGTGTGTAATCTAATTGCAGTTGCCTGCCTGCCAGCGTGTGTGTCAGGCTCACAGCATATACCGTGCCCACTTGCCCAGTGCCACCACTCATATCTGGTGTCACAATAGCTTGCATTTAAAAAAACAAACAAAACTTTTTTGACTGTAATATAATAGCAGTCAGTTTCCTTCACACATGTGCGTTTCAGGGCCTGCCAGGGCACAGTGTCACACCAGTGCAACTCATATCTGGTGTAAAAGTAGTGTACATAAAAAAAAAAAAAAACTAGAAATTTGACTGTGAAATAATAGAAGTTACTTTCCTTCACATGTGTGCGTTTCAGGGCCTGCCAGGGCACAGTGTCACACCAGTGTCACTCAAATCTGGTGTAACAGTAGTGTACATTAGTGATGTCGCGAACATAAAATTTTCAGTTCGCGAATGGCGAATGCGAATTTCCGCAAATGTTCGCGAACCCAGCGAACCGCCATAGACTTCACTGTATCCCTGTATTACACACTGTATCCCTGTATTACACACAGTATCCCTGTATTACACTCAGTATCCCTGTATTACACTCAGTATCTCTGTATTACACACTGTATCCCTGTATTACACACTGTATCCCTGTATTACACTCAGTAACCCCTGAGCGGCGGGTGGGGGCACTAAATACTAAAAAGGGGGGAACTAAGGTCCTCCCCCCTGGCCCCCACCCCTGAGTGGTGGGTGGGGGCCCTAAATACTAATAAGGGGGGGACCTAATGTCCTCCCCCCTGAGCGGCAGGTGGGGGCCCTAAATACTAAAAAGTGGGGGGACCTACTGTCCTCCCCCCTGGCCCCCACCCCTGAGCGGCGGGTAGGGGCCCTAAATACTAAAAAAGGGGGGATGACCTAAAGTCCTCCCCCCTGAATCCCACCTCTGAGCGGTGGGTGGGGGCCCTAAATACTAATAAGGGGGGAACTAATGTCCTCCCCCCTGCCCCACATCCCTGAGCGGTGGGTGGGGGCCCTAATTACTAATTACTAAAAAGGGGGGGACCTAAGGTCCTCCCCCCTGGCCCCCAACCCTGAGCGGTGGGTGGGGGCCCTAAATACTAATAAGGGGGGGACCTAATGTCCTCCCCCTGGCCCCCACCCCTGAGTGGCGGGTGGGGGCCCTAAATACTAAAAAGGGGATGTCCCCCCCCAGGTTACTAGGGGTCCCCAAACCCCTAGTCACCCCCTCTGCCCCCCCCCCCAATTTTCTTCTAAAATCTTCTGTTTTCAGACCCAAAAAAGGGCAAATAAAAAACCATAATAACCGACGCAATTAAAAAAAAAAAAAAAACGAGCGCAAAAATAAATAATCCATCTTCACCCATGGAGGGCTCCGTGCAGACTGAGCTCTACAGGGCGGGGGAAGGCTTATAAAGCCTTCCCCCGCCCTTCAATTAGGCTCAGAGCACTCTGATTGGTGGGTTTAAGCCATCCAATCAGAATGCTCTGACAGGTAAATGAAGAGACTGACAGGTAAGTCTCTACATTTACCTGTCACAGCACTCTGATTGGTTGGTTTGAAATCCACCAAGGTTCTCTGGTAATTGCCTGTCTCTTGAGTTTAGCTCCACTGAGCTAACCAAACCAGGAAGTAACATTACCTGTTGTCTGCTTGAAAGCCAAGGGGGTTTAACCAGGTTAATTTCAAAAAGAGTTAATTTCTACTGAAATCTGCACTGTTTGCAAAATGAAAATAATAGGGCACACTCTTCATACAAAAAGCTTTCAAGCAAGCTAAAGTGTCTTTTTATAGTGCCACTTCGGTTTGTTCACTGATTGATCAGATATATTTGTTTTATTTGTGTACTGATTTTGTATGTGCATATGCATTTAAAATTTTGCTTAGTTTTAAGTTTATTATATAATTCTATGGCATTCCCACGGCAGCTTGGTTCTGGCATGAGTCAAACAGGCTAAAAAAAATTATTTCCATCTCTCCAGCCAGAACACCTAACTGTGAGTTTTGCAGGTTCCAAAAGCAGTTACATATATATGATACAATTGCAAGAAAATAAGAAGCACAAAACTAAATATTACACATTTTAACAACAAATCTTGATAAACATCATATGGCCCATTCTCTATGTAAAAAATTAGTCATCGTAGTCAGTTTCCATGAATAACTTCGCCAGATGCTGTCTGTCGAGTCACATACAAATGACTCAGAAAATCCTTTTTTTATGGTATCAGTGACTTCTGACTGCGATAACTGTCTCCTTTATAGAATATTTTACCATTAACTTGAAATTGTATAAAAACAGCAAAGTATATTCATAATTACCATGTCTCTGCAAAATTGGGGATTATGTAGATATTTTGATGCAGAGCACTTATACGTTACCCACACTTCTCTGGTTAATATATGATCTGAAACCCAGGAGTATTTATACAGTATATAGTAATATTAATAAAGGACGCAACTGATAAGTGCAAGTCAAAATCAACATAAGCAATACAATTATTTATGCTGGCATTTCTTTTAAGATGACAATGAATTGGCTTAACACAATGTGGCGAGATGATGGAACTGAATCCCCATGTTTGTTTGCTGAGATAGGTGATTTTAAGTAGCCGTGTACAATGTAAAACTGTTTCTTTTTGTGTGTGTGCGCTGCTCCTTAATCAATATTTCTTGTAAAGGATCAGTGAGATTTACTCGCCTGACTCATGGTATCAGAAAACAGCATAAATTTACTGCTCCAGTGTAATCATTTTTCTGGTGTAAAGACTTCAACATAGTGACGATATTAGATAAACCACCAGCCCAATGTTCATCAAAAGCATTGCGACTATCTTCCATTGTTACTTTACCAACAGCGAGATTACTCAAATCTTAGCAGTCAGTATAGAGGGCTATTGGCAGATATAAACAGTAGGGACAGGATTAGAACCAGACACTGTAGCAAGCAGCAACTCCCATAGCGAATAATGGGAGTCGAAAGCCGTTATTTAACTACTGGCGTTTTGTAGTGGCTGCTGCTCACCCCTTTTGCTAAAAGTGTTACTTTAGCAAGCAGCGGCTGCCTTTTAACAAGCAGCTACAGGTATAAAGACCTACTCCTGCGCCTGCCTAGGGTAAATGTAGGATTTCTGGGATAAATGCATTCAATTACCTTGCGTAATTAACTTTTTCAACTTCCTGTTGCTATATCTGTGTATTTTTTTTTACTTGCTTGGAGAATACATTCCATTTTCTCATTGACTTTACTTGATGCTAGTAACATGCAATTAGCAACAATTATGCAATAAAAACACACTAATGTATTACATGTATCCAGCTTCATGAAACACAATTTCAATGATCTCATTAATGTGTCAAAAATACATATAATGAACACGGAACACAAATATTGTATATATACACAGTGGTGAAAATAATAGGTAGATAAAAAAGAAGTATATTCACAACTATGTACATAAAAATGCTAAAGTTTGCCCTGAATTTATAAGTAAAGTTGGTGAAGGTAGAGCTATATAGCAGTTTTTAGTCAGATAATGTGTCCTCCTAAACATCAAGGTAACATGTGCCCCCCTGCTATTCACAATTTTTTATAAATGATCTGCTTAACGTCTGAAAATCCTCAACTGTACACATGAATGCAGACAACACTGTAATCTACGCTAGTAAACCCAAGCTACCGCAGCTTGAGGCTGTGCTCCAAAAACAACTCACAGAGGTAGAAAAGTGGATAGCTGATAACAAACTCTTCCTAAACACTGACAAAACAGTTACAATGATCTTTGGAACTGTACCTAACTTACATAAACTACAAAGTCAACAACTATGTATCAGAACAAATTCAATTAGCAAGGGCCGGACTGGGAAAAAAATTAGGCCCGGGCATTTTTTAAACAGAGCGGCCCACTAAGAAGGGAGCGGGGCCAGAGAGGGTGTGTTTTGTCATCACTAATGACAAGCACGCCCCCCTCTCAAAGTGAGCATGTTAGTTCGATGCGCAGAGCCCAGCTGAAGAGCTCTGGTCATCTTTCTCCCTGGTGGTCCAGTGGCTGATGGGCGGTCGGGGGGCGCTGGCGAGGGAGCACTTCCTCTGAGCACTCTGCTCAGCTCCCTCGCGCGCCGCAGTGAGGCTGGGAGCCGGAATATGACGTCATATTCTGGCTCCCAGCCTCACTCTGCGGCGCGCAAGGGAGCTGAGCAGACAGCTCAGAGGAAGTGCTCCCTCGCCAGCCGCCCGCCAGCGCCTCCTGACCACCCAGCAGCCCGCCGGCATGTCTGTTAGCCGCAGGGCTAACAAGACATTTGCCTTGGGCATTTGGGGGCGGCTTTTTTTGCCGCCCCCTGGAAAATGCCGCCTAAGGCAAATGCCTTATTTGCCTCGCGGCTAAAACGTCAACATATAGGGTAAGGAATCTAGCGTGTGTCTGGAGCGTAATGTGTGTAGTGGTGCAGTGTGAGGGGTGCTGTAGTGTGTATATATATATATATATATATATATATATTTATTTGGATGTATAGTATGTGTGAGGGGCGCAGTGTGTGTGTATGTAAGAGGGGTGCTGTGTGTGAGGGTGTTTTTATCTGCCGTCACATTCTAGGTTTCTAATTTTCTTTGTCTGTTAACTCACTGAGGGTTATTTTATACATTATATATATATATATATATATGTGTGTGTGCTGTGTGTGTGAGCGAGGGTGCTGTCTGTCTGAGGGTGCTGTCTGTCTGAGGGTGCTGTGTGTGAGTGAGGGTGTGCTGTGTGTGAGTGAGGGTGCTGTGTGTGAGTGAGGATGTGCTGTGTGTGTTTGGGTGCTGCGATGTGTGTTTGTGTGCTGCGCTGTGTGGCTGGGGGTGCGCTGTGTGTGTTTGGGTGCGCTGTGTGTGTTTGGGTGCGCTGTGTGTGTTTAGGGGCGCTGTGTGTCTGGGGATGCGCTGTGTGTCTGGGGATGCGCTGTGTGTTTGGGTGCTGTGTGTGTCTGGGGGTGCTGTGTGTGTGTCTGGGGGTGCTGTGTGTGTGTCTGAGGGTGCTGTGTGTGTCTGGGGGTGCTGTGTGTGTCTGAGGGTGCTGTGTGTGTCTGGGTGCTGTGTGTGTGTGAGGGTGCTGTGTGTGTGTCTGGGGTGCTGTGTGTGTGTCTGGGGGTGCTGTGTGTGTGTGAGTGTATTTTTTTATTTAAATGTAAAAATATTTTTTTATTAATACAATTTTTAAAAAAAAGTTATATGACCCCCCCCTCCCTTCTTACCTTTATCCTGCTGGGAGGGTGGGGGGGTCCGTTCTGCCATGAGGAGGGCCGTGCTGTAATGGAGGGTGCTGCCTTCCCTGGTGGTCCAGTGGTGAGAGTGAACTCTAGCCCCTGCAGGCTAGAGTTCACTCTCACGAGATCTGAGCCGCGGCAACGCTCAGAATCCCGCGAGAGGATCCGGCGGAGCTGCTGGCTAGAGCTCCGCCGGTCGGTCCTCTCTCCTACCTCCCTCCCTCCCACACTCCCCAGGCGGCCGCATCTCAGTGCCTTTGGGCCGGTGGGGAGATCTTTGATCTCCCCACCTGCCCATGGAGACAAACAGCAGGGCCGGCGCTCGGGTAGCGCTGGCCCTGCAGGAGCAGGCCGGGGAGATCCTGTGATCTCCCCTGCCGGCCTCGGCCCCACGGCCATCGCGGCCCACCGGGCATTTGCCCGGTATGCCCGATGGCCAGTCCGGGCCTGCAATTAGCACACTGACAGCAGTCTGCACTTTTAAATATCTAGGTATATTGCTAGACCCAAATCTATCCTTTGGCCTTCACATTGAAAACATCTCTTCAATACTTTACCCAAAACTAGGTGTCCTGTACAGAAACAAATCCTGCCTATGCCCTACAGTAAGAACACGAAAAAAGAAGTGTAGACCTAGGACCAAAGGACCTGGGAACACTAGGTGAGATATAGATCTCAATTGTCTGTTAAAAATATCATTTTAATCGGTATACATAGTCATGAACTTACAAAAAAAGATAATGAAAAAAAGTGCTAAAAATAAATCACCCACTCTGGAAGGGAGATCTAAGGAGCTCAGGGAGCTATAAGGGGAGTTCGTATAGGAGTATACAGCTGTAATCACCAGAACACTCTGTCAGCCGGGAATATTCCGTGCTGCCTCTAAATAGAGGGTTGGTAGTGGTGATGGTGCCTACACTTTATTAAAAGGGACACCTAACTCCTAGTAAAGACACAGAGCCTACCCATAGTAAACATTGGTTAGTAATTGCAGACAAATCTTTCATGCACGCTCCCTATTAAAGGGGTAGAGACAATCAGGTCTCCGTGGTGACTGTGAGAGTACTGCTTACAACAGTGTTATAAAGTAGCTCATGTGACGTACTAGGTATAATTCAATATACTGTCGATACCGTAGAGACACACTCGGTTCGTAACCGCAGAGCAAGCGTCAGTATAATATAATCAATCTTTAAGTGGAAACAAATGTGCCTCTCATACAGGTTATACTGAGGAGTGCTTGGATAGCACAGTGTTCCCAGGTTACCAAAAACAGCAAATGGGTATGATACCACAGGTCCCCAGTATTAGGTAGGCAAGGGGAGTAATCAATTTAAGAGTTTAGGGTTAGTCCAGTACTAAACAGTTCGTACCGATAATGTCTTTGAGTCACTCCGTTAGTTGGAAGCTAGCAAGAAATGAGGAGGCCTATGTGCCGCAAGGGGTTAATGCTAGAGGCTCCTGTAATAATCAATTGCGCTTCAGGATACAAACTCATAACTAGATAACAACTGCACATACCCTCTTTACCCTCGTACGGTACCCCCATCAAGCCCAGTGCTGGCTAGACTATGTACTCAAATAGTAACCAGGGTGTCGATTGTCTCACACTGTCTACCTGTCGATAGTCTCACACTGTCTACCTGTCAGATAGTCGGTGAAAATTCAACCAGGATAATCGACAAAACGTCCCCTATGAATCACTCCATACAGGCTCCAACTCTTACTTCCCTAACTAAACACCTCAAACATCGTGTAGAAAAAATTAAATTAAAGTACTGTGGTTATAAAAACATTATCTGCCTGCCTAACGCGTTTCGGCGCTACAGAAAGCGCCTTTCTCAAAGGCTGTAAACGGGCAACTGCTCGTACTTAGGTTTAAATATGTATCGCGGTTTCTATTTGGCCAATCAGAAATGGACGTAGGCGGCGCTTAGGTTGTGTGTGCCCCTAGTTCATTGGATAGTGCGTGAGCCGTCAATCATAATGGCCCTCGCCAATCGGAGCGGGTCGAGGGCGGTGCTAGATGCCGATTCAGAGACGCATGCGTGTTGTGTTCTCATGGCATCAGCTGAAGTCCTCAAAGAGCTCCGGTGATTAGTTCACATTATTAGTGACAACTTAAAAACATGTACGTCTGGTACGATGTTTAGACCCTTATATAGAGTAGTCATCCAATACCACTAGGACCGACTATTGGATGGTCGGTCCCACATATTAAAAGGTCACTATATATTTTGTAGGTTTGGGTACCCTCTAAAATACGAACAGTTTCTAGTTAAACCAATGGTTGTTGAGTACTCTATAATTAGAGAGGTGTAATGTCGCTAACATCATTTATATGGTTGGTGAGTGGCCAAGCTCTGGTATTCACCGCTTATTTTTGGTTCATGAGATGACATATTAGTGTTATAATGAATACAGATATACTGTATATTAACAGACAAGAAATGCAAGTCCATTGAGGGAATGAAATTCTAAAAAAGCATAGAAAGCATATTTTGATATACCTTCTTATAATTTGTTATTCTTTTTCAAGTTATGAAAGGGGTAAAGGTGAAGCCTTCATTGAGGCCATTAGGGGACAGGGTATTAAGTGTTTCAATCCAGAAACATTCTCTCCTCTTGAGGATTAAGTCAAGGTCCCCCCCTCTTTTGCCCACATTGACCTTTTCAACCCCTGCAAATTTAAAACATCTGGAGGTGTCACTATGGTGTGTTCTAGCGTGTCTGGCTACGGGAGTGTCTCTCTCTGATGAAACCGAGTGGACATGTTCCATCATACGTCTCTTGAAAGGGCGTATAGTTTTCCCTACATATTTTTTACCACATTTACATGTTAGGAGATACACTAGACCCGTGGAGTTGCAGTTGAAAAATTGTTTGATTGGTGTTTTTAGTAGGCCGGAGGAATCGGTAATGAATTTGGAGTCTCTATCTATGTAGCAGCAGGCTACACAGCGTCCGCATTGATATGTACCATTAACCTTCAGCCAGTTCTTCTTTTTCTCAATTTGTTTAGAAAAATGGCTGGGTACCAGCATATCCTTCAAGTTTTTGCCCCTTTTTGCAGTTATTGAAACCCGTGACGGGATCACCTCTTTAAGATGACGGTCTTGGGTGAGTAATGGCCAGAATCTAGCTAGGATATTTTTGGACGTCTCCCACCCTGCATCAAAGTTCGCTATACAGCGAATGGTTTTAGGGGGGGAAGGTTTTGGTGTGTTATCAAGCAGAACCTCACGATCACTTAGGAGTGCCCTTTGATATGCCTGTTTCAGACACCTATTTGGGTATCCTTTGGCTTTAAATCTAGCTCTTAGTAGTGCGGCTTTTGCTACGAAATCTTCCATAGAGGAACAGTTCCTTTTCAGTCGCAGGTACTGTCCCACTGGGATCCCTCTCTTTTGAGGGTTGGGATGATGACTGTTCCAGTTGAGCATATTATTTGTTGACGTCGGTTTCCGGTATAGAGAGGTTTGTATCCTGCAATCATCCCTGATAGTGAACGTACAGTCAAGGAAATTCAGAGAGGATATACCGATTTCCATCGTCAAACGTAGGTTGAGATCGTTTTTATTTAGCTCTCCCACAAATTCAATAAATAGCTCCTTTGTACCTGTCCATATGACCAAGATGTCGTCTATATAGCGTTTCCAAACGTGGACGAAGTCCATATAGTATTTCATATGCTCCGAGTGGACGATGTATTTTTCCCACCACCCCAGGTGCAGGTTCGCATAGGAGGGGGCACAGGACGTCCCCATCGCAGTCCCCTGCACCTGGTGGTAAAATTTGTTATTAAAAAGGAAAAAATTGTGGGTCAGAATGAACTTAAGGAGGTCAAGGACGAATGTGGTATGGCGTGAGTGACTGGGACCCCTTGTTTCGAGAAACGAACTTACGTGTTGTAAACCCCCCAAGTGGGGTATCGAAGAATACAAAGACTCCACATCGAGGCTACATAAAATAGCTCCCTGTGGTACTGCAATAGTCGTGATGCATCTAAGGGTGTCTTTAGTGTCTCTAAGGTAAGACGGTAAATTCTCTACGTATGGACGAAGAATTTGGTCAACATATGTACTGCCTTTGCATGTCATATTATTAGTGCCTGACACGATTGGTCTAGCTGACAAAGGCTCATAGCCCTTATGCACTTTAGGAAGGCAGTAAAATGTAGATATTACGGGGTTTTTGACAAAGATACTTGCATATTCATCTCTTGTGAGTACACCATGGTCAAATGCTTGGTCAAGAAGAGTTTTAAATTCAGAAAGAAATTTGATAGTAGGGTTGGACGGTAGGACCTTATATGTTTTATCATCACTAAGGATCCCTTCGGCCAGCTGGATGTAGTGAGGTTTATTCAAAATGACAATGTTTCCCCCCTTGTCTGCCGGTTTGATAATGACATGTTCGTTATCCCGTAACTCGGTCAATGCTTTCCATTCATTTCTAGTGAGGTTATTTCTAGGTTTGACCTTCAGAGTATCTATCTTAAGATCTCTGATCATACGGGTGGTAGATTCCACAAACATATCGATGTTTTTAAACTCTCGGATATTGGGGGTGAACTTACTTTTTGGATGTAAGTCTGTGTAAGGTGGGGGGGAAGCATTGTCATTTGTCTCTAGTAGTGACACCAGGTCTAGGAGGCATTGATATTCTTTATCATTAAAGCCTAGTTCTTTGGCTTTTTTCTCCTCCTTTACTTTAAAGAATTTATGAAGGGCTAGTTTTCTCCCAAATAGGTTTATATCTTTTATCCATTCAAATTTGTTGAATGGTGGAGTTGGGACGAAAGATAAGCCCTTCATAATTACTTGTTTCTGTAAGGTTGTGAGTGGAGTGTCAGAGATGTTGATTATTCTAGTGTCCCCTTCTAATGGCGTCTGCGGTATCTCCCCCTGTTGCGGGTCTGTCTGTACTGCATCTGTTGTTCCCCCTCTCGGGGGAATTGTCCTAAAAAAGTTACTCCTTTTTTAAGAATGCCTTTACCCCTCTGAGTATTTTGTCTAGTTTGGGGCACTGATGTCGCCTCACTGTCTGTATCTGAGGTCTCGTACTCGGATGTCGTGCAATAGTCAGAGTCAACCCTTGAGATTTTTTTGAAATGTCTATAGATTTTGCCTGATTTATAGTCATCATTATCTCTAATAAACTTATTATGTTTACGAGATTTAATGATTTTCTGATATTTATTTAGATTTTCTTGTAATTTTTGTTCTTGACTCTGAAATGAGGGGTCGCTAGAACATTTTTGAATCTCTTCCACCGCAGTATTGACTTTATCATCAATCGATTTTAATCTTTCTGTTTCAAATTTGACCAAGATTTCCATATATTTTTTTGAGCACACATTAGATGCATCCTCCCATTCTTTTAATAGGCCTGGATCATCCATTTGGGTATTGGGTGTAGTTTGTATCCTCAGCCCTCTTGGAATCATAGATTTGCCCAGATAGTTCTTCAGGGAAGTGATTTCCCACCCTATCCTAATTTGCTGTTTGCATAAATTGCTTAGCGTCCTGAATTTGTAATTGACATTATCATTCTCAGGTAGTACTGAGGGGTGGCTATCCGAAAAAACAGATTCTGCATCCATACACCATGAGTTAGATACTTTTAACTGGGATAGAAAATTGGTCATAGTTGATGGACTAATGATAACTCCTCTAATGGACTTACACTGACACACTTATAGGTATTGAAACCTCTAGAAATAGATACTTAATGAAATAAAGAACAACCCCTTACGGGGATAGGTTCAGTGTGTCGAGATCTTGTCTCAATAGGGGATAACCCTAATAATATATAAGAACACGAAAAAAGAAGTGTAGACCTAGGACCAAAGGACCTGGGAACACTAGGTGAGATATAGATCTCAATTGTCTGTTAAAAATATCATTTTAATCGGTATACATAGTCATGAACTTACAAAAAAAGATAATGAAAAAAAGTGCTAAAAATAAATCACCCACTCTGGAAGGGAGATCTAAGGAGCTCAGGGAGCTATAAGGGGAGTTCGTATAGGAGTATACAGCTGTAATCACCAGAACACTCTGTCAGCCGGGAATATTCCGTGCTGCCTCTAAATAGAGGGTTGGTAGTGGTGATGGTGCCTACACTTTATTAAAAGGGACACCTAACTCCTAGTAAAGACACAGAGCCTACCCATAGTAAACATTGGTTAGTAATTGCAGACAAATCTTTCATGCACGCTCCCTATTAAAGGGGTAGAGACAATCAGGTCTCCGTGGTGACTGTGAGAGTACTGCTTACAACAGTGTTATAAAGTAGCTCATGTGACGTACTAGGTATAATTCAATATACTGTCGATACCGTAGAGACACACTCGGTTCGTAACCGCAGAGCAAGCGTCAGTATAATATAATCAATCTTTAAGTGGAAACAAATGTGCCTCTCATACAGGTTATACTGAGGAGTGCTTGGATAGCACAGTGTTCCCAGGTTACCAAAAACAGCAAATGGGTATGATACCACAGGTCCCCAGTATTAGGTAGGCAAGGGGAGTAATCAATTTAAGAGTTTAGGGTTAGTCCAGTACTAAACAGTTCGTACCGATAATGTCTTTGAGTCACTCCGTTAGTTGGAAGCTAGCAAGAAATGAGGAGGCCTATGTGCCGCAAGGGGTTAATGCTAGAGGCTCCTGTAATAATCAATTGCGCTTCAGGATACAAACTCATAACTAGATAACAACTGCACATACCCTCTTTACCCTCGTACGGTACCCCCATCAAGCCCAGTGCTGGCTAGACTATGTACTCAAATAGTAACCAGGGTGTCGATTGTCTCACACTGTCTACCTGTCGATAGTCTCACACTGTCTACCTGTCAGATAGTCGGTGAAAATTCAACCAGGATAATCGACAAAACGTCCCCTATGAATCACTCCATACAGGCTCCAACTCTTACTTCCCTAACTAAACACCTCAAACATCGTGTAGAAAAAATTAAATTAAAGTACTGTGGTTCTAAAAACATTATCTGCCTGCCTAACGCGTTTCGGCGCTACAGAAAGCGCCTTTCTCAAAGGCTGTAAACGGGCAACTGCTCGTACTTAGGTTTAAATATGTATCGCGGTTTCTATTTGGCCAATCAGAAATGGACGTAGGCGGCGCTTAGGTTGTGTGTGCCCCTAGTTCATTGGATAGTGCGTGAGCCGTCAATCATAATGGCCCTCGCCAATCGGAGCGGGTCGAGGGCGGTGCTAGATGCCGATTCAGAGACGCATGCGTGTTGTGTTCTCATGGCATCAGCTGAAGTCCTCAAAGAGCTCCGGTGATTAGTTCACATTATTAGTGACAACTTAAAAACATGTACGTCTGGTACGATGTTTAGACCCTTATATAGAGTAGTCATCCAATACCACTAGGACCGACTATTGGATGGTCGGTCCCACATATTAAAAGGTCACTATATATTTTGTAGGTTTGGGTACCCTCTAAAATACGAACAGTTTCTAGTTAAACCAATGGTTGTTGAGTACTCTATAATTAGAGAGGTGTAATGTCGCTAACATCATTTATATGGTTGGTGAGTGGCCAAGTTCTGGTATTCACCGCTTATTTTTGGTTCATGAGATGACATATTAGTGTTATAATGAATACAGATATACTGTATATTAACAGACAAGAAATGCAAGTCCATTGAGGGAATGAAATTCTAAAAAAGCATAGAAAGCATATTTTGATATACCTTCTTATAATTTGTTATTCTTTTTCAAGTTATGAAAGGGGTAAAGGTGAAGCCTTCATTGAGGCCATTAGGGGACAGGGTATTAAGTGTTTCAATCCAGAAACATTCTCTCCTCTTGAGGATTAAGTCAAGGTCCCCCCCTCTTTTGCCCACATTGACCTTTTCAACCCCTGCAAATTTAAAACATCTGGAGGTGTCACTATGGTGTGTTCTAGCGTGTCTGGCTACGGGAGTGTCTCTCTCTGATGAAACCGAGTGGACATGTTCCATCATACGTCTCTTGAAAGGGCGTATAGTTTTCCCTACATATTTTTTACCACATTTACATGTTAGGAGATACACTAGACCCGTGGAGTTGCAGTTGAAAAATTGTTTGATTGGTGTTTTTAGTAGGCCGGAGGAATCGGTAATGAATTTGGAGTCTCTATCTATGTAGCAGCAGGCTACACAGCGTCCGCATTGATATGTACCATTAACCTTCAGCCAGTTCTTCTTTTTCTCAATTTGTTTAGAAAAATGGCTGGGTACCAGCATATCCTTCAAGTTTTTGCCCCTTTTTGCAGTTATTGAAACCCGTGACGGGATCACCTCTTTAAGATGACGGTCTTGGGTGAGTAATGGCCAGAATCTAGCTAGGATATTTTTGGACGTCTCCCACCCTGCATCAAAGTTCGCTATACAGCGAATGGTTTTAGGGGGGGAAGGTTTTGGTGTGTTATCAAGCAGAACCTCACGATCACTTAGGAGTGCCCTTTGATATGCCTGTTTCAGACACCTATTTGGGTATCCTTTGGCTTTAAATCTAGCTCTTAGTAGTGCGGCTTTTGCTACGAAATCTTCCATAGAGGAACAGTTCCTTTTCAGTCGCAGGTACTGTCCCACTGGGATCCCTCTCTTTTGAGGGTTGGGATGATGACTGTTCCAGTTGAGCATATTATTTGTTGACGTCGGTTTCCGGTATAGAGAGGTTTGTATCCTGCAATCATCCCTGATAGTGAACGTACAGTCAAGGAAATTCAGAGAGGATATACCGATTTCCATCGTCAAACGTAGGTTGAGATCGTTTTTATTTAGCTCTCCCACAAATTCAATAAATAGCTCCTTTGTACCTGTCCATATGACCAAGATGTCGTCTATATAGCGTTTCCAAACGTGGACGAAGTCCATATAGTATTTCATATGCTCCGAGTGGACGATGTATTTTTCCCACCACCCCAGGTGCAGGTTCGCATAGGAGGGGGCACAGGACGTCCCCATCGCAGTCCCCTGCACCTGGTGGTAAAATTTGTTATTAAAAAGGAAAAAATTGTGGGTCAGAATGAACTTAAGGAGGTCAAGGACGAATGTGGTATGGCGTGAGTGACTGGGACCCCTTGTTTCGAGAAACGAACTTACGTGTTGTAAACCCCCCAAGTGGGGTATCGAAGAATACAAAGACTCCACATCGAGGCTACATAAAATAGCTCCCTGTGGTACTGCAATAGTCGTGATGCATCTAAGGGTGTCTTTAGTGTCTCTAAGGTAAGACGGTAAATTCTCTACGTATGGACGAAGAATTTGGTCAACATATGTACTGCCTTTGCATGTCATATTATTAGTGCCTGACACGATTGGTCTAGCTGACAAAGGCTCATAGCCCTTATGCACTTTAGGAAGGCAGTAAAATGTAGATATTACGGGGTTTTTGACAAAGATACTTGCATATTCATCTCTTGTGAGTACACCATGGTCAAATGCTTGGTCAAGAAGAGTTTTAAATTCAGAAAGAAATTTGATAGTAGGGTTGGACGGTAGGACCTTATATGTTTTATCATCACTAAGGATCCCTTCGGCCAGCTGGATGTAGTGAGGTTTATTCAAAATGACAATGTTTCCCCCCTTGTCTGCCGGTTTGATAATGACATGTTCGTTATCCCGTAACTCGGTCAATGCTTTCCATTCATTTCTAGTGAGGTTATTTCTAGGTTTGACCTTCAGAGTATCTATCTTAAGATCTCTGATCATACGGGTGGTAGATTCCACAAACATATCGATGTTTTTAAACTCTCGGATATTGGGGGTGAACTTACTTTTTGGATGTAAGTCTGTGTAAGGTGGGGGGGAAGCATTGTCATTTGTCTCTAGTAGTGACACCAGGTCTAGGAGGCATTGATATTCTTTATCATTAAAGCCTAGTTCTTTGGCTTTTTTCTCCTCCCTACCAACCCTCTATTTAGAGGCAGCACGGAATATTCCCGGCTGACAGAGTGTTCTGGTGATTACAGCTGTATACTCCTATACGAACTCCCCTTATAGCTCCCTGAGCTCCTTAGATCTCCCTTCCAGAGTGGGTGATTTATTTTTAGCACTTTTTTTCATTATCTTTTTTTGTAAGTTCATGACTATGTATACCGATTAAAATGATATTTTTAACAGACAATTGAGATCTATATCTCACCTAGTGTTCCCAGGTCCTTTGGTCCTAGGTCTACACTTCTTTTTTCGTGTTCTTATATATTATTAGGGTTATCCCCTATTGAGACAAGATCTCGACACACTGAACCTATCCCCGTAAGGGGTTGTTCTTTATTTCATTAAGTATCTATTTCTAGAGGTTTCAATACCTATAAGTGTGTCAGTGTAAGTCCATTAGAGGAGTTATCATTAGTCCATCAACTATGACCAATTTTCTATCCCAGTTAAAAGTATCTAACTCATGGTGTATGGATGCAGAATCTGTTTTTTCGGATAGCCACCCCTCAGTACTACCTGAGAATGATAATGTCAATTACAAATTCAGGACGCTAAGCAATTTATGCAAACAGCAAATTAGGATAGGGTGGGAAATCACTTCCCTGAAGAACTATCTGGGCAAATCTATGATTCCAAGAGGGCTGAGGATACAAACTACACCCAATACCCAAATGGATGATCCAGGCCTATTAAAAGAATGGGAGGATGCATCTAATGTGTGCTCAAAAAAATATATGGAAATCTTGGTCAAATTTGAAACAGAAAGATTAAAATCGATTGATGATAAAGTCAATACTGCGGTGGAAGAGATTCAAAAATGTTCTAGCGACCCCTCATTTCAGAGTCAAGAACAAAAATTACAAGAAAATCTAAATAAATATCAGAAAATCATTAAATCTCGTAAACATAATAAGTTTATTAGAGATAATGATGACTATAAATCAGGCAAAATCTATAGACATTTCAAAAAAATCTCAAGGGTTGACTCTGACTATTGCACGACATCCGAGTACGAGACCTCAGATACAGACAGTGAGGCGACATCAGTGCCCCAAACTAGACAAAATACTCAGAGGGGTAAAGGCATTCTTAAAAAAGGAGTAACTTTTTTAGGACAATTCCCCCGAGAGGGGGAACAACAGATGCAGTACAGACAGACCCGCAACAGGGGGAGATACCGCAGACGCCATTAGAAGGGGACACTAGAATAATCAACATCTCTGACACTCCACTCACAACCTTACAGAAACAAGTAATTATGAAGGGCTTATCTTTCGTCCCAACTCCACCATTCAACAAATTTGAATGGATAAAAGATATAAACCTATTTGGGAGAAAACTAGCCCTTCATAAATTCTTTAAAGTAAAGGAGGAGAAAAAAGCCAAAGAACTAGGCTTTAATGATAAAGAATATCAATGCCTCCTAGACCTGGTGTCACTACTAGAGACAAATGACAATGCTTCCCCCCCACCTTACACAGACTTACATCCAAAAAGTAAGTTCACCCCCAATATCCGAGAGTTTAAAAACATCGATATGTTTGTGGAATCTACCACCCGTATGATCAGAGATCTTAAGATAGATACTCTGAAGGTCAAACCTAGAAATAACCTCACTAGAAATGAATGGAAAGCATTGACCGAGTTACGGGATAACGAACATGTCATTATCAAACCGGCAGACAAGGGGGGAAACATTGTCATTTTGAATAAACCTCACTACATCCAGCTGGCCGAAGGGATCCTTAGTGATGATAAAACATATAAGGTCCTACAGTCCAACCCTACTATCAAATTTCTTTCTGAATTTAAAACTCTTCTTGACCAAGCATTTGACCATGGTGTACTCACAAGAGATGAATATGCAAGTATCTTTGTCAAAAACCCCGTAATATCTACATTTTACTGCCTTCCTAAAGTGCATAAGGGCTATGAGCCTTTGTCAGCTAGACCAATCGTGTCAGGCACTAATAATATGACATGCAAAGGCAGTACATATGTTGACCAAATTCTTCGTCCATACGTAGAGAATTTACCGTCTTACCTTAGAGACACTAAAGACACCCTTAGATGCATCACGACTATTGCAGTACCACAGGGAGCTATTTTATGTAGCCTCGATGTGGAGTCTTTGTATTCTTCGATACCCCACTTGGGGGGTTTACAACACGTAAGTTCGTTTCTCGAAACAAGGGGTCCCAGTCACTCACGCCATACCACATTCGTCCTTGACCTCCTTAAGTTCATTCTGACCCACAATTTTTTCCTTTTTAATAACAAATTTTACCACCAGGTGCAGGGGACTGCGATGGGGACGTCCTGTGCCCCCTCCTATGCGAACCTGCACCTGGGGTGGTGGGAAAAATACATCGTCCACTCGGAGCATATGAAATACTATATGGACTTCGTCCACGTTTGGAAACGCTATATAGACGACATCTTGGTCATATGGACAGGTACAAAGGAGCTATTTATTGAATTTGTGGGAGAGCTAAATAAAAACGATCTCAACCTACGTTTGACGATGGAAATCGGTATATCCTCTCTGAATTTCCTTGACTGTACGTTCACTATCAGGGATGATTGCAGGATACAAACCTCTCTATACCGGAAACCGACGTCAACAAATAATATGCTCAACTGGAACAGTCATCATCCCAACCCTCAAAAGAGAGGGATCCCAGTGGGACAGTACCTGCGACTGAAAAGGAACTGTTCCTCTATGGAAGATTTCGTAGCAAAAGCCGCACTACTAAGAGCTAGATTTAAAGCCAAAGGATACCCAAATAGGTGTCTGAAACAGGCATATCAAAGGGCACTCCTAAGTGATCGTGAGGTTCTGCTTGATAACACACCAAAACCTTCCCCCCCTAAAACCATTCGCTGTATAGCGAACTTTGATGCAGGGTGGGAGACGTCCAAAAATATCCTAGCTAGATTCTGGCCATTACTCACCCAAGACCGTCATCTTAAAGAGGTGATCCCGTCACGGGTTTCAATAACTGCAAAAAGGGGCAAAAACTTGAAGGATATGCTGGTACCCAGCCATTTTTCTAAACAAATTGAGAAAAAGAAGAACTGGCTGAAGGTTAATGGTACATATCAATGCGGACGCTGTGTAGCCTGCTGCTACATAGATAGAGACTCCAAATTCATTACCGATTCCTCCGGCCTACTAAAAACACCAATCAAACAATTTTTCAACTGCAACTCCACGGGTCTAGTGTATCTCCTAACATGTAAATGTGGTAAAAAATATGTAGGGAAAACTATACGCCCTTTCAAGAGACGTATGATGGAACATGTCCACTCGGTTTCATCAGAGAGAGACACTCCCGTAGCCAGACACGCTAGAACACACCATAGTGACACCTCCAGATGTTTTAAATTTGCAGGGGTTGAAAAGGTCAATGTGGGCAAAAGAGGGGGGGACCTTGACTTAATCCTCAAGAGGAGAGAATGTTTCTGGATTGAAACACTTAATACCCTGTCCCCTAATGGCCTCAATGAAGGCTTCACCTTTACCCCTTTCATAACTTGAAAAAGAATAACAAATTATAAGAAGGTATATCAAAATATGCTTTCTATGCTTTTTTAGAATTTCATTCCCTCAATGGACTTGCATTTCTTGTCTGTTAATATACAGTATATCTGTATTCATTATAACACTAATATGTCATCTCATGAACCAAAAATAAGCGGTGAATACCAGAACTTGGCCACTCACCAACCATATAAATGATGTTAGCGACATTACACCTCTCTAATTATAGAGTACTCAACAACCATTGGTTTAACTAGAAACTGTTCGTATTTTAGAGGGTACCCAAACCTACAAAATATATAGTGACCTTTTAATATGTGGGACCGACCATCCAATAGTCGGTCCTAGTGGTATTGGATGACTACTCTATATAAGGGTCTAAACATCGTACCAGACGTACATGTTTTTAAGTTGTCACTAATAATGTGAACTAATCACCGGAGCTCTTTGAGGACTTCAGCTGATGCCATGAGAACACAACACGCATGCGTCTCTGAATCGGCATCTAGCACCGCCCTCGACCCGCTCCGATTGGCGAGGGCCATTATGATTGACGGCTCACGCACTATCCAATGAACTAGGGGCACACACAACCTAAGCGCCGCCTACGTCCATTTCTGATTGGCCAAATAGAAACCGCGATACATATTTAAACCTAAGTACGAGCAGTTGCCCGTTTACAGCCTTTGAGAAAGGCGCTTTCTGTAGCGCCGAAACGCGTTAGGCAGGCAGATAATGTTTTTATAACCACAGTACTTTAATTTAATTTTTTCTACACGATGTTTGAGGTGTTTAGTTAGGGAAGTAAGAGTTGGAGCCTGTATGGAGTGATTCATAGGGGACGTTTTGTCGATTATCCTGGTTGAATTTTCACCGACTATCTGACAGGTAGACAGTGTGAGACTATCGACAGGTAGACAGTGTGAGACAATCGACACCCTGGTTACTATTTGAGTACATAGTCTAGCCAGCACTGGGCTTGATGGGGGTACCGTACGAGGGTAAAGAGGGTATGTGCAGTTGTTATCTAGTTATGAGTTTGTATCCTGAAGCGCAATTGATTATTACAGGAGCCTCTAGCATTAACCCCTTGCGGCACATAGGCCTCCTCATTTCTTGCTAGCTTCCAACTAACGGAGTGACTCAAAGACATTATCGGTACGAACTGTTTAGTACTGGACTAACCCTAAACTCTTAAATTGATTACTCCCCTTGCCTACCTAATACTGGGGACCTGTGGTATCATACCCATTTGCTGTTTTTGGTAACCTGGGAACACTGTGCTATCCAAGCACTCCTCAGTATAACCTGTATGAGAGGCACATTTGTTTCCACTTAAAGATTGATTATATTATACTGACGCTTGCTCTGCGGTTACGAACCGAGTGTGTCTCTACGGTATCGACAGTATATTGAATTATACCTAGTACGTCACATGAGCTACTTTATAACACTGTTGTAAGCAGTACTCTCACAGTCACCACGGAGACCTGATTGTCTCTACCCCTTTAATAGGGAGCGTGCATGAAAGATTTGTCTGCAATTACTAACCAATGTTTACTATGGGTAGGCTCTGTGTCTTTACTAGGAGTTAGGTGTCCCTTTTAATAAAGTGTAGGCACCATCACCACTACCAACCCTCTATTTAGAGGCAGCACGGAATATTCCCGGCTGACAGAGTGTTCTGGTGATTACAGCTGTATACTCCTATACGAACTCCCCTTATAGCTCCCTGAGCTCCTTAGATCTCCCTTCCAGAGTGGGTGATTTATTTTTAGCACTTTTTTTCATTATCTTTTTTTGTAAGTTCATGACTATGTATACCGATTAAAATGATATTTTTAACAGACAATTGAGATCTATATCTCACCTAGTGTTCCCAGGTCCTTTGGTCCTAGGTCTACACTTCTTTTTTCGTGTTCTTATATATTATTAGGGTTATCCCCTATTGAGACAAGATCTCGACACACTGAACCTATCCCCGTAAGGGGTTGTTCTTTATTTCATGCCCTACAGTAAGGAAACAGTGCCGGTCATTGATTATGGGGACGTTGTGTATGCACCTGCCTCGCAAACCCACCTTAATAAACTTAATACGTTATGCACATGTGCAGTTTGTTTTGTTCCAAATGTGAATTTGGATGAAGTTCGACAATTCAGACATTCGGATGCTTCCGAATTGCAGAATTGCAGAATTTCCAAAGTGCACAAAGTGCAGAATTTCCAAAGTGCCTATCCGCACCGAATTGCTGAAGTGCAGAATTTCGGAAGTGCCGAAGTGCTTTGGATTTCTGAAAAGTGGCAAAACAAGAGAGGGAGGGAAAATTACGGGAATAATGACAGGAATCTAACCCTACCCCTAATCCTACCCCTAACCCTTCCCCTACCTCTAACCCCTATCCTACCCCTACCCCTATGCGTAACCTTAACCCTAGATGTGTAATTGGTTGTGATGGTTAGGGGTAGGGTTAGGGGTTGGTGTAGGGTTAGGGTAGTGTTGTGGTTGGGGTTGTGGGTAGTGTTAGGGATAGGGGTAGGGTTAGGGTAATGGGTAGGGTTGGGGTGGAGGTAGGGTTAGGGGTAGGGGTTAGGGAATTGCCAAAGTCCCAAATTGCAAAGTACCAAAGTGCAGAATTGCCAAAGTCCAGAATTTCAGAAGTGCCAAACCGAACCAAATTTTTTGCCCGTGCACATCCCCAATACATTATATAATTTGTTCTGCCTCTTTGTACTAGAATGTAATTACTTTACCCACCCTTGTGATATGTTAAACGAGCTAACCTGGCTATTGCTTGAATCCCGACGCACTCTTCATCTTTCCAGCCCTGTTGCACAAGAGTTTTTCTGGGAACTTCCACCCTACCTGAGTAGAATGCTCTCCCAAGCTGTTCCCACCTCCTATAACCTCCGATCCAGTAGTAACACAATATTTAGTATACCGCAATACAAAAATAAAGTGGCTCGATCATCATTTTACTACAGAGCACCACAATTATGGAATAACCTCAGGGACAAAGTCAGATCTATGGCAATATACCTCAGCACAGAATGCACCTGTCATGGTTGAATATATTTATCACCTGTTATGTGTTTAAATTTATATACAGTATGTCACAAAAGTGAGTACACCCCTCACATTTTTGTAAATATTTTATTATATTTTTTCATGTGACAACACTGAAGAAATGACACTCTGCTACAATGTAAAGTAGTAAGTGTACAGCCTGTCCCCTCAAAATAACTTAGCACACAACCATGAATGTCTAAACCGTTGGCAACAAAAGTGAGTACACCCCTAAGTGGAAATGTCCAAATTTGGTCCAAAGTGTCAATATTTTGTGTGGCCACCATTATTTGCCAGCACTGACTTAACCCTCATGGGCATGGAGTTCACCAGAGCTTCACAGGTTGCTACTGAAGTACTCTTCTACTCCTCCATGATGACATTACAGAGCTGGTGGATGTTAGAGACCTTGCGCTCCCCCACCTTCCGTTTGAGGATGCCCCACAGATGCTCAATAGAATTTAGGTCTGGAGACATGCTTGGCCAGTCCATCACCTTTACCTTCAGCTTCTTTAGCAAGGCATTCAGCAATCATTGGAGATCTCAAGATGTGTTTCTCTCTCAGTAGTTGACATTGCAGGTCTCAGCAGCATGTAAAACAAAGTGCATCCAAAATAAGGTGAAAGTGGATTGAAGTATAGTATAAAAATATTTATTACTTACACAGAAGTAATAATCAGTCAGCATCAAATACAGATAAAATCTATCCAACGTGTTTCATCCCACTCAGGGACTTCCTCAGGGACTGCTTCTCATTCAAAAGACACAAGTACAAAAATGCATAAAAGTATCCCCCCTCCCTGCCTCTTAAATACACCCCACTATCAGTCCATAATTGCTATCCATTTGGTGCTGCTGTATTAATTCGGCTGTCCGCGATCAAATCTTGATTACTTCCTGTTTCCGGGTGTCCAACATCATCACGTTCCTTACGGAGCGTCGTTTATGCGTTCCACATGCGTTCCAAAGATCTGTTGTATTCGCATGGGGGCTTGTGCGTTCCATCATGCGTTCCATTGCGGAACAGTCCATAATTAAATAGAAATGGATGGGTATGGAAAGGGGAAGAGATTTTACTGATCATATAAAATAAACATATCCAAAGTATGTATATATATATATATATATATATATATATATATATATATATACACACACTGCTCAAATAAATAAAGGGAACACAAAAATAACACATCCTAGATCTGAATGAATTAAATATTCTTCTGAAATACTTTGTTCTTTACATAGTTGAATGTGCTGACAACAAAATCACACAAAAATTAAAAAATGGAAATCACATTTTTCTACCCATGGAGTTCTGGATTTGGAGTCACACTCAAAATTAAAGTGGAAAAACACACTACAGGCTGATCCAACTTTGATGTAATGTCCTTAAAACAAGTCAAAATGAGGCTCACTAGTGTGTGTGGCCTCCACCTGCCTGTATGACCTCCCTACAACGCCTGTGCATGCTCCTGATGAGGTGGCGGATGGTCTCCTGAGGGATCTCCTCCCAGACCTGGACTAAACCATCTGCCAACTCCTGGACAGTCTGTGGTGCAACGTGACGTTGGTGGATGGAGCGAGACATTATGTCCCAGATGTGCTCAATTGGATTCAAGTCTGGGAAACGGGCGGGGCAATCTATAGCATCAATGCCTTCATCTTGTAGGAACTGCGGACACACTCCAGTCACATAAGGTCTAGCATTGTCTTGCATTAAGAGGAACCCAGGGCCAACTGCACCAGCATATGGTCTCACAAGGGGTCTGAGGATCTCATCTCGGTACCTAATGGCAGTAAGGCTACCTCTGACGAGCACATGGAGGGCTGTGCGGCCCCCCAAAGAAATGCCACCCCACACCATTACTGACCCACTGCCAAACCGGTCATGTTGAAGGATGTTGCAGGCAGCAGAACATTCTCCACGGCATCTCCAAACTCTGTCACGTCTGTCACATGTGGTCAGTGTGAACCTGCTTTCATCTGTAAATAGCACAGGGTGCCAGTGGCAAATTCGCCAAGCTTGGTGTTCTCTGGCAAATGCCAAACGTCCTGCACGCTGTTGGTCTGTAAGCACAACCCCCACCTGTGGACAATGGGCCCTCATACCACCCTCATGGAGTCTGTTTCTGACCGTTTGAGCAGACACATGCACATTTGTGGCCTGCTGGAGGTCATTTTTCAGTGCTCTGGCAGTGCTCCTCCTCTTACTCCTTGCACAAAGGCGGAGGTAGCGGTCCTGCTGCTGGGTTGTTGCCCTCCTACGGCCTCCTCCACATCTCCTGATGTACTGGCCTGTCTCCTGGTAACGCCTCCATGCTCTGGACACTATGCTGACAGACACAGCAAACCTTCATGCCACAGCTCGCATTGATGTGCCATCCTGGATGAGCTGCACTACCTGAACCACTTGTGTGGGTTGTAGACTCCGTCTCATGCTACCACTAGAGTGAAAGCACCGCCAGCATCCAAAAGTGACCAAAACATCAGCCAGGAAGCATAGGAACTGAGAAGTGGTCTGTGGTCACCACCTGCAGAACCACTCCTTTATTGGGGGTGTCTTGCTAATTGCCTATAATTTCCACCTGTTGTCTATCCCATTTGCACAACAGCATGTGAAATTGATTGTCACTCAGTGTTGCTTCCTAAGTGGACAGATTGATTTCACAGAAGTGTGATTGACTTGGGAGTTACATTGTGTTGTTTAAGTGTTCCCTTTATTTTTTTGAGCAGTGTATATATATATATATATATATATATATATATATATATACACTGCTCAAAAAAAAAAAAATATATATAGTGTAAGAACCATAGATGGAGCTATTATACACAATTACATATCTCTTGATGGTATAACCCATTATCCTAAATCTTTTAAAGGAACAATCCTGTTGGTTGTAAAAGGAGACAATCACCTCTTCATATACTTTTATGAATGAATTATTCTATGTATATAAAGAGTATTTTGAATATTTTTAGATGATTTCCTTATCTTCAATTGCTGATTACCTCACTTTTTTTTTAATTTTGTCCTGTATGTATTCAGGACTAATAACCAATGTTATAAAAGTTTTATAATGAGAGATTTTCCAAGATTACTTTCCAGAAATATATACAACTGATTAATAAGGTAGAAAGAACAATATTAATATTTTTTGTTAATATTAATCCATAGGAGTGATCCTTCCTCAAGGTTTTTGTCTCCCCATCAGGTTTGTTGCTTACATATAACTGTAGAGAAAGACCCCTCAAATTTTGTAATACAAAAAATTCATAAGTATAATGTGTAATGCTGTAATGCTGGGTTAGTTACTGCTTCTGACATAGCGGTAAGATGACCATCTAGCATGGAATCCTGATGTTACTTAAGTTTCTTGCCTCCAATTTTTTTCTATGAGTAATTGTAAAATTTACCGGTAACCACTAATTACCAACGGCTAATTTACCTACAGCCATTTTAAACATAATTGACATGCTGATAACTGAGTGTGATGACCACCAGGGCCGGACTGGTCCAGCGGGATACTGGGAAATTTCCCGGTGGGCCACAGCACCTGAGGCCTGGCAGACAGTCCAAAACATCATGCTACTGTAATTTAAATTAAAGAGGGAGGGGCTGGGTGCTGGTGCGGCAGCAGTGAGGCTGGCTGCCAGAGGGAGACCTGTCAGTTTCCCTTCAAAATGTACATTGATTCTGGCAACATGTCACGCCCCCGCCGGTAAGCAAGTCTCTTGAATGGAAGCCTCACCTCCTTGACAGAAGCTCCACCCCCACACGCTAGTTGCTTATCTCTCTGGAAGGAAGGGGTCACAAAATGGTAACCTACCTACCAGTGACAGGTAAGCTTTAGCCATGATTGTGTGTGTGTGTGGCTGCTAGTGAGTGAGCTTGTGTGTGTATGTGTGTACCTGCTCCTGAGTGATCTTGTGTGTGTGTGTGTGTGGCTGCTAGTGAGTGAGCGTGTGTGTGTGTATGTGTGTGCCTGCTCCTGAGTGAGCTTGTGTGTGTGTGTGTGTGGCTGCTAGTGAGTGAGCTTGTGTGTGTGTGCCTGCTCCTAAGTGAGCTTGTGTGTGTGGCTGCTAGTGAGTAACCTTGTATGTGTGTGTGTGCTTGCTCCTGAGTGAACTTGTGTGTGTGTGTGTGTGTGTGTGAGTGTGTGGCTGCTAGTCAGTGAGCTTGTCTGTAGTGAGCATGTGTGTGTTAGTGGGCTTGTCTGTAGTGAGCGTGTGTGTGTCAGTGAGCTTGTCTGTAGTGAGCATGTGTGCATCAGTGAGCTTGTCTGTAGTGAGTGTGTGTCTGTGAACTTGTCTGTGGTGACCATGTGTGTGAAAGTGTGTTTGTCTGTAGTGAGCATGTGTGTGAGCTTGTCTGTAGTGAGCACGTGTGTGTGAGCTTGTCTGTAGTGAGCATGTGTGTGTCAGTTAGCTTTTCTGTAGTGAGCATGTGTGTGTCAGTGCGCTTTTCTGTAGGGAGCATGTATGTGTCAGGGAACGTGTCTGAGGTGAGCATGTGTGTGACAGTGAGCTTGTCTTTAGTGAGTTTGTGTGTAACAGGGAACTTGTATGTAGTGAGCATGTGTGTGCACTTTTCTGTAATGTGCATGCGTGTGACCTCGTCTGTAGGGAGCATGTGTGTGTGTGTCATTGAGCTTGTCTGAAATGAGCATGTGTGTGTAAGCTTGTATGTAGTGAGCATGTGTGTGTCAGTTAGCTTTTCTGTAGGGACCATGGGTGTGTCAATGAGCTTGTCTGTAGTGAGCATGTGTGCGTCAGTGAACTTATCTGTATGGAGCATTTGTGTGTCAGTGAGCTTGTCTGTAGGAAGCATGTGTGTATCAGTGAGCTTTTCGTGGGTGAGCATGTGTGTGTTAATGTGCTTGTCTGTAGTTAGCATGTGGGTGTCAGTGAGCATGTGTGTGTGTGTGTGTGACAGAAAATGTACAGGATGAATGGCGTGATGGACGGTGTGATGGAAGGATGGAGGCATGAATAAGGCTCTAAGGAGCCAAAATGTTGCACTACTGACGTTACTTACCCTCTAATAAACTAAGACCACTTGTATCCTGGAGTGCTGCACGTTTTTCTATTCTTCTGGAGTGTGTTATGGATGGTTGGATGGTGTGATGGATGGATGATGTGATGGATGGATGGTATGTTGGATGGTGTATTGGATGAATGTATGGATGGATGGTGTGATGGGTGGGTGGATGGATGGTGTGATCATTGGATGGATGAATGGATGGTGTAATTAAAAAGAGAGAGTTTAGGCGCTCACTAAAAAAACAAAAAGTGTATAAGGCAGCAGTGAACCTGCTATATGGTGAACAGAAATGTGAAAATAGGAAAAGTGGTAAACAGCTAAAAAAAATACAAATGGTCATATCATACATACATACATATAGATCTCGGGTGGTACAGCATGTAAAAACCTCAAAAGGAGATAAGAAATTATTGATAAAGCCCAAACCCGGGCGAAACGCGTCAAGGGAAGGACTGGAAGCTTTTTTATATGTTTAATATATTTTTTAATATTTCTTTTTTGTGAAATAAAGTGAAGCTTTTCTTTATCCAATCATCTGGCTTTCTGGTGTTGCTGGTTTCCTGATACATCCATATATCCTTTGGTGGGGATTATACCACCACAAGCTATCATCACCAGAGCAAGTTATTGCTCTGGATACTGTAAGTAGGATACCTACATTTTCTTTTCCAATTTTTGTTTTTTGATACTGTACCATTGGTTTGTGTATTCTGTTTTTTTTTCTTCCATATATATGGTTGCTGAGTTGTGGACATCCTTACATCTACAGATCCTAAGACGGGGATTGTACCGTCCAGGCGCTATACAGCAAAGCTCTTAGCAGCTCTGCAAAGTGTGAGTTTGCCTTTTATCTACAACTAAGTCTGTTTAAGATTACACCATTCAAAATTTAAACATATTGCACTATTATTTTATTATTCTTATCTCCTTTTGAGGTTTTTACATGCTGTACCACACGAGATCTATGTGTATGTATGTATGATATGATCATTAAATTTTTTTGGCGCGGTTTACCACTTTTCCTATTTTCACATGGATGGTGTAATGGATGGGTGGGTGGTGTGATCCCATTGTACAGCGCTACGGAATTTGCTGGCGCTATAGAAATAATAAAATTAAAATTATATGGGTGGATGGATGGATGGACGGTGTGATAGGTGAATGGAAAGTGTGATGGATGGATGGTGTGATGGTTTCAGGATACTTTTGTGGCTATATTGGATCTGTCGGTAACACTGAATCTAAGTTGAATGCATGGATTGCAACCTCAACTCAGAAGTTTGTTTTTTTCACATATATGCAGCTCATAGCAGATCCATTAAATTATATATTTCTTCATGGGATATGCATACAATTTGGTTTCAATAAATGCCCAGAGTTGAACCAATTTCTGCTCTTGTTGCTGTGGCACAAACAGGACAGGTTCATTCAGATCTAGAATAGGCTGGCACAGTATTCATTTGTTCCCACAAGAGCAGCAGTCACTGAAAGCAAGGAGCTCTGCAACAAGTATCGAGGACCCTGGGTCACTTCAACGTCAAAGAGAACATATGGCAAAACAACTCAAATGTTCAAAACAGCTATGCTGTTGCTCTTTTAACGAAGTTTTTAAGAGTGAATGGGTAATATAAAATGGTATTCAAACTGAATATTCATAATTGTATATCTAATCTTAAAGGTATTAATTATTAGCAAAACTGGGGAAACAGAACAATATTCTAAAAAGAATATGTGATGCAGTCATGGCATCCCATGCAGTCATGCAGTCATCCCATAATTCTTTGTCAATCCTAGTTTGGCAGAGACTTATGAGAGTTGTAGTTCAATAACATCTGGGCAAAACCTACAATAATGTACATGGACTGAATGGAATCCTTCAGTTGAAGGGGGAACTCCTACAATGTATCACACTCGCTGTTTACCTTTCAGATGTTTCCCAAAATTATGTTCCACCAAAACGTACAAAATCTGAGTCATTCCTTGCCCCCTCTCCTCCCCCCACTCTTACACTGAGAACGCTGATAAGAAAATGATGTCCTGAACTGTAGAGACAGAGCTCTGGAACTGTGAGGGAGGTACAGTATGTAAAGGCAACACTGTAACAAGTATATATAAATATCATTATTATTATTAATGGAAAATTACAAGTATCACCCAAGACTAGCATCAAACTAGATACAGTTAGGTGATGAAGTGATGATTGAAACATCAGATGTTCTCAGGTGTGAATGGGTTAATGGGAACCTTTGAAAGAAAAGGGAAGGGGGAGGAGAAGGGGGCTAGGCAGGATCAGATTTTAGGGAGAAGTAGGTCCCCTCCTCCTCTGGTTTGCAGGAACAAATGGGATATTCATCAGGAGTCATTCTGTGCCAAAGAACCTCCCAGAGGGAAATGAGTAGAGGCACACACTATATAGGTCCGGTCCCCTTTATAAAGCCCCTGCAGTTACCAAACTCTGATGAATGATGATCAATGTTACAGACATGGACTTACTGAGCCTGTTTCTAATCTCCCTGCTCCTGGCTGGGCACAGTTCTGCTCAGCAACCTACTGAGAGGTAAGACATGACAGGGGGCATCCTACTGTGCCATGTTCCACAGGACCCTGGCATACTGGCATTGCTAAAGGGATGGGAGGCCACTGCCTCTTTACCTTCTATGGAATCTAACCTCGGGGGATAGCTTGGGGTGATGGGAGTTGCACTTTACAGCAACTCAAGTGCTATTAGAGTACCTAGGCATTCACATATCATGGTTTAAAATCATTCCAGTTCTAGGCACCAGTCGGAATATGTCTGTCTCTCTCTCTCTGTCCGCCTATTCATCTATCGATCTCTCTGTCTGTCTGTCTATCTACATATCTGTATGTCCATTAACCCTATCCTTGCTGTGTTACGTGAAACTAATTGCCTGTCTAGAGAAAGTCCAGTGTTGTTGACGTGTGTTTTTTGTCATAGCACAGTAAGGTTTATATCTATAGAATTTACTTGTACACATTGTGTGAGTTCAGTTATTAAGGTACTATGTGTTTTTGTGTAGTGTAGTTTCTGTGCAGTTAAGTGGAATGATTAAATGAGGTGAAATAGCCCATTGCCTGTGCCAAGTCACCACTTTATTGTGTCTATACATATATTACTTATTATAAAAATACACCAGATATCTGTGCCATTCCCCCTAACTCTAACATCTCAAAATCACTTCTTTACCTGTTAATTCTAACCTGATGGCTTGTCTATACTTCTAAAAGTAAAGCTAAATCACTGATCACATTGTCACTGTCAGGTATTGCTCATATTATTCCATTTCAGCTCTTCAGATCTATCCCTACTGTCCACTGACATAAACATCCTAAAATCATCCCCTTATATCTGCTCCACATCCTGCAATGATCTAGACCTGACACTCACCCATGATCGAAAGACAGGCAAGTTAAACTGCTACTGCAACTACTGGATACCTTTGGTCTTCTTTGGCTGAGGAGGACTTAACATAGATGCAACATAGTTTGTCCATATGTGCAAATTGCAAACCCATTTATTTTTTAATAAACCAAATTTGAACAATTTGGAACGCCTGACAAGCTCTGCCTAGTTTCTTACTCCCCTGCTTCACCACCTCACAAAGCTGCTTTTTATTTTAATCTTGTGTTTTTAGAACAATATTCTTGAACACAACTTTGCATCTCTAGAGAGTGAGCTTACATGCTGTGCTGGTGTCTGTGTTTGATGTGTGTTGATGTGTCTTCTGTGATTGATCCATATTCTACCCACTTCAGAGGACGAGTCTTCACAATGCCTTTTAAGATTCTAAATGTTCCCTTTCCCAATTCATTACAAATGTTTCACTGCTAGTGCAGAAAAGAAAGTCTCTGTGTTTAAGTAGGTGACTTTATGATAGACAGACAGAAAGAAAGATAGAAAAGAATCATCTAAATTGTGTGAAATATTTGAAAATGAAAACATATGTTACAATGTGAAGTGTATAATCAGAATTATCCAGTGTTTAAAAGCATTGAAAATAGTCTCTCAACCTTGGATTCATTAAACCAGTCATTAAATCTTTGTGTTAATAACATCCTTACTATAACAAGGTATTGGTTGACAATTTAAGCAGGGAGTCTCACAACACGTCTTCCCAGTCCCAATGTGGCAATAGCCCAAGTGTGAATATTGTATCATGGCATTGCTTCTTCTGTCTGGTTTAACCCATACAACATTGAGTTCAGGACTGAAGGCAGGCCAGGTCTCCAGATTGTGTTGTACTTCTTTATAAGATAGTTACTTTACTTTGAGGAATATTTCCAGTCTTGAAAAGGTAAGCAACTGGCCATAAGTGTTGCATGGTCTCTCTTGATTTTTGTTTATCTGCTTTTTATTCTGTTTCTTGGATATCATGCACTTAAAGCCTATCTACCTCTAATTTTGAACTGACCATAATAGTATCATCTGCATTGCGGTTGAACTTTCAAGAACCTGGAAAACAGTATGCAACATGTTGCTAGCAAATCTATTCTAGATATTGGAAAACAACCAACTCCTCAGTGCTTGAAAGTGGAAGTCACTCTTGTAACACTCATTCAGAACCAACCTTCACGCATGCCTAGCCCACCCTCTCTGTCTAGCACACATGCTCATCAGTTGGACACAACATAGACTCGTGTTCAAAAATAGCTTCTACTCTTCAAACTCACAGTTTTTCTGTTCTTTGAACCAAACATATTCTCCTCTTACTCAACATTGCCACTGTTTTCTTTGGAGGAATTCTCCAGTTCTGGCTTCTCAGCATCTTGGAACATTTGTTGTTGAAACATCTGCACAAGCAGTAGCAGTTGGCTGAACATGTAATTCAGGAAGAGTAAATTGTCAATTCTGCCGAAACCCTGACTTCATTAAACTTGCTCTCTTATTCAGAGGTCACTTGACCTGCCTAACTTCCAATGTCCTGAATGTCTGTTTCTTTGTTTTTCAATACTTTGATGGTCTCAGCCACACCATTTACAGACACAGTCAACGAGTTTGCAGTAAGCCTTAATGATTTAACTTAATTTCTTAAAATAATTACAGACTGTAAGCTCTGCAAATTACTTTGAGTAAATTAGAGTGTTCATTGCTAGCATTGCTTAGGACACTGTTCTAAAAAGAAGTTGTAAAGGTCACATAAGATATTGATTCAGAAACATAAGAGAGTGCTTTACGTGTCTACAGAGTTCACCTGGGAATTAAGCTCCACACCTAAATGCAGAATGATGTCTCATTAACACAGATCTTGACAAATGTTATGGCAAATCTGTCTACAGCTGCTGGTGAAGAGGTCCCATGATATAATTGATTATTCTGGTGTGAATGGAGTCACCATTGAAATGACAAGTATAATATCTGGTTGAATTCCATATGGTTTTGGACAGTTTAGCATGCATTATTCCAATATCACGTGGAGTTCCAGGTAAATTGTATAATGACAGCAGGAAATCAACAGTTGTCACTATACAAATATTTGTGACAGCAACTGAAGAGGACTAGGGCATTGGTTAGGGCAGGTAGCTGGATACCATAATGTTTTCAACCTAATTTTGACACCTATACAATATCTGCTTAGTACTGCTTACGATGAGTCTGATTCTCTTGTTTTTTTAGCTATCTTTTTCCTGTTTAATTACTAGGAATTCTAGAAAGGTTCTATCACTGCAATTTGTCCATACATACGGAAGGTTGCCAAGTCAGAGAGCAAGACATATGCCTTCATGAGAGTCATGACTCAGAAAGAGTAGGGTTGAAGTTAAATAGCATCAAGGTTCTTCACATGATACAAAGGAAAACATGTCAGAAAATGTGAAGGGTTAAAAGTGTCACACAGTCATTATTCATGGAAAGTGTGTTAAAATACAGAAAACAAAAGTAAAAGATATCTTATAGTAAGTGAACAGAGAACAATGTTTGTAAAACCTAATAAAGTAATAGATGTCTGAAAACCAAGATATAGCTTATAAACATAAACAAATTGTCAAAACGGATCCCCAATCAAATGTTCTTGTACTGCAGCTCCCATAATACCAATGAAAGCAACTGATGGCTGAGAATTTAAGGCATACATCTGTTTAATCTCAGTGTGACAGCCCTGATATAGAGTTTACTAATAGACATCTTGAATTACATTAGACATGTGCACGGCAAGATTTTTCAGTTCTTCCAAACAAAATTGTCCAAATTGAAAATTTTGTTTGGGACCTGCGATGTGCAGCAATTTGCTTTCTAAATATAGCCAAAATTCAGCTTTACCAGACACCTTCACGGCACAAGGGTTAAACATGTGGGGGGTGGTCAGCACTTTCTCTCCATCTGCCAAATTAAAGAGAAGTTTTCTATTTTGACCTTAAATTTTAAATTCACGTTAAATGCTCACTTTAGTAAATAACTCTGACAGAGTGCAAACAAAAACACACATAAACTCTCTTTCACAAGAACAAACTGATAACAGAATGTTCAACAAAGGAAGTTTAGACATAAGATCTCTTGTTACAGGACATGTGAAGTGGAACTGTGTAGGTCACATGCAAGGGAGGTGTGGCTAGGTCTGCATAAACAATGCTATTTAACTCTTAATGGCAGATAACTGAGCAGTTAGAGAGCAGGGATATGATCTATGCACCACAATTATGCTAAAGTTGTTATGGTGCTCATATTGTCCCTCTAAAGAGATTTTTCATAAACAGTTAGGATAAAGGTACAATGTTCATAAAAGAAACAAAAATAAACTAATGTAAAAATTAAAGTCTGCACTCCCACAAAAGGTGTAGATATTTTCCAATTTCCTATACAGTGGGACCTCGGTTTACGAATTTAATTCGTTCTCCGGGACGTTTCGTATTGCGAAAAATTCGTAAACCGAAACACGGTTTCCCATAGGAATGCATTGAAAACCAATTAATGCGTTCCGGAGGTGAGAAAAAAGTCAAATAAAGTATTTTATCTGTTCAAAACTCTTTATAAAGTGCACTTTAAAGGCATAAATAATGTACAGGGACATGGTTAATCAAGAAATAACATTTCAAACATCCAACTTTATGTTTTAAAACATCACACATCAACTTTTAAAACATGGCAAAGTTTTGATAACATGGTACAGTACACTTTAACTGTACATAAATCACACGTCAACAGGGAAAACATGGAAAATAGCAAAACAATTTCAACACTGTTTGGAAGATGAGGAGGACGAGGGCAATTGGGCAGCACTAACACAAGCCGGTTCTTCTTCATGTCTAGGCTGTTTTTGTAGGAACCTTTCCATTGTCTGCTGCCTCTGGCGCCTTTTAAGCATCCCTCGGAAAGGGGACATGATGTCTGTGTCAAAACTGCTCACAAGTCTGTGGGCTAGAGCCTTATCTGGGTGGTGCTGCTGTACAAAAGTCTGTAGGTTTACCCACATTTGGCATGCCTCCTTGAGTTCCGTGGAAGAGAGCTGTTCCTCACTCATTTCCTCCTCCTCCTCAAATGCGATCTGCTCCTCCATCGACTCCTTCTGCAATTCCACCAGCTCCTCGGTGGTTAGGTCACGGTTGTGTTCCTCCACCAGCTCGTAGACATCCTCCTCAGTCACCTCCAGGCCCATGGTCCTCCCCAAGGAAACAATTTCCTCCAAGACTGTTGACTCTGGTGCAGGTGCAGAAGCACTGGAGGCAGGTTTTACAACACAGTCTGGCCAAAGGTTGCGCCAAGCAGAATTTAGGTTTGTCTGGCTGACCCCGGCCCAGGCAATGGTGATAATCTGCAGACAGCTCACAATGTCAAAATGCTCTCTCCAAAATTCATGGAGGGTGAGGCTTGAGCGATCTGTCATCTCAAAGCATCGCCGGAAAAGCTCCCTTGTGTAGAGTTTTTTAAAATTGGAGATGACCTGCTGGTCCATTGGCTGGAGTAGTGGGGTGGTGTTAGGCGGAAGGAACATGACCTTGATGAAATTAAAGTCCTCCAGCAAGTCTTCCTCGAGGCCTGGAGGATGGGCAGGAGCATTGTCCATGAGCAGCATGGCCTTGAGTGGCAGGTTATTGTCCAGAAGGTACTTCTTCACAGCAGGACCAAAAACCGCATTGACCCACTTCACAAACAAGAGGCGTGTGACCCAAGCCTTTGCGTTAGACTGCCACAAAACGCTCAACTGCTCCTTGTTCACCTTGTGTTTCTTGAAGGCCCGTGGGTTCTCTGAATGGTAGACAAGCAGAGGCTTGATCTTAAGGTCCCCACTGGCGTTGGCGCAGAACAGGAGGGTAAGACGGTCCTTCATCGGCTTGTGGCCAGGCAATGAGGTCTCCTCTTCTGTGATGAAGGTACGCTTTGGCATCCTCTTCCAGAAGAGTCCAGTCTCATCGCAGTTGAAGACCTGCTGAGGAAGGTAGCCCTCTGAAACTATGACCTCCAGGAACTCCGTAGCAAATTCTTCAGCTGCAGCAACATCGGAACTTGCAGCCTCTCCATGCCTGACCACACTGTGGATGCCAGATCTGTTCTTGAACCTTTCGAACCACCCCCTGCTGGCCTTGAAGCCTTCTGCATCTGCTGACGTTCCTGGCTGTTGTTTGAGGAGGTCAGCGTGCAAGGCCTTGGCTTTTTCGCAGATGATCGCCTTGGTCACTGAGTCCCCTGCACGCTGCTTCTGTTCAATCCAGAGCAGGAGCAACTTCTCGACCTCGTCCAGAACAGGTGGGCATTGCTTGGAGACCCTGGTGACTCCCTTGGCTGCATCTCTCCCAGTAATCTTCTCTTTCATTTTTAGGATTGTACCGATTGTGGATGCACTCCTTCCATACTCTTTGGCAAGGTCGGTCAATCGCATTCCTCCTTCATGCTTCCTGATGATTTCCTTCTTGTCCTCAAGCAGAATCATCACCTTCTTCCTCTTCCCAGCTTCCACTGCTTTCTTGGGTGCCATGACACCACCGTCCCTATGTATGCAAAAAAAAAATGAAAGATGCTTTACACCCATATGAGCTGGCATGGAAAACAACCCCACAATGCAAAACACACAGTAAAAGGCATGCACAGCACATGAGCTGGCATGGAAACCACAGTAAAAGCCATGCACAGCACATGAGCTGTAACAGGCATGCACAGCACATGAGCTGTAACAGGCATGCACAGCACATGAGCTGTAACAGGCATGCACAGCACATGAGCTGTAACAGGCATGCACAGCACATGAGCTGTAACAGGCATGCACAGCACATGAGCTGTAACAGGCATGCACAGCACATGAGCTGGCATGGAAACCACAGTAAAAGCCATGCACAGCACATAAACTGTAACAGGCATGCACAGCACATAAACTGTAACAGGCATGCACAGCACATGAGATGGCATGGAAAACAACCCCACATTGCAAAACACACAGTACAGTACAGTTGTAACAGGCATGCACAGCACATGAGATGGCATGGAAAACAACCCCACATTGCAAAACACACAGTACAGTTGTAACAGGCATGCACAGCACATGAGCTGGCATGAAAAGCAACCCCACAATGCAAAACACACAGTAACAGGCATGCACAGCACATGAGCTGGCATGGAAATCACCCCCAGAATGCAGAACACACAGTAAAAGGCATGCAAACAACCAAGCTCAGCTCCCTACCTTTCCACTTCTTGAGATGCACCAAAAAGGCTCCAAACCCTGCTGCAAATGGCTCCAAAAGGCTCCACAACTTGCTGCAAATGGCTCCAAAAGGCTCCACAACTTGCTGCAAATGGCTCCAAAAGGCTCCACAACTTGCTGCAAATGGCTCCAAAAGGCTCCACAACTTGCTGCAAATGGCTCCAAAAGGCTCAACAACTTGCTGCAAATGGCTCCAAAAGGCTCAACAACTTGCTGCAAATGGCTCCAAAACCTCTCCAACACCTCCACACTACACACTCACGTGCTACCCACACTTCAGTATGCAGGGGGCGGAGCTATAAACCGGGACACTTGTTTCGTATTGCGAAAAAAATTCGTAAACCGTCAAGGTCAAGGTAGCCAAAAGTTTGATTCCCCTTTTCTAGAGACAAGATGTGGCTCCCCTTATGGTCCTTTGGTTCCAACACATGGAGGAGCTCCGCTCTTTGGAAGAGCTGAACTCACACGCAGAAGGTAGATCACAGACCTACCTGATGACCTGGACTCACTGAATCTTGACAACAGACTCAACTGACTTCAGGGCCCTACTCGGGGTATAGATAGCCCTAGGCACAATATATACAGCCCAGGATTCCACACCAGGCTTGCCACTTGGAATGAAGTGCATGATACAATAGATATTCCTGAGAGAGCTGAGAGAAATATTGAATAAGGAAACTAGCAGCAATTCCCCCATGCCAACCACCCCCACCCTTCTTCCTTCCTCTCCCCACCCTTTTTATTCTCTCTCTCTCTTTCCTCTTCTTGTTCTACATCCCTCCACTGAATGAACACACGTGGGCACCCTTCCCTCCTCGGGGTCGAGGGTGCGCCGTATCCGTCACACATTCCATCTACGAAAGATGTTCTAACTCTAATTTTTATGCGGGTTAACACATGGCTTTCGTGTGCCCCTTATGATTGATGGGTGCCTAATAACATGTAGGTTGGTGTACGCCAGATAGAGGCAACTCCTATAACAATAAAATTGTAAGAACTTGTATTAAAACTAATTGTACAGAGACTGCAGAGATGTTCTCCTCCCCATGTCGAGATCTGCGTGTCTACATGCCATGTTAATTTCTGCAATCAGGACCTGCGTGTCCTACACTGTAATGTTGTTTGTACTGTTCCCCTAGACATGACTGATGATTATCAATGCGATTCTCCTAATAAACAGATATTTACAACAAATAAAAGTATAAATATATTTTTTAGGAACAATACATTTTTGTGCTAAAAGAACACTCAAATGAAAAAAAAAATTGTATATATATATATATTTCTACACCAGAGAATGAATAAGGTGGCGCAAATATGATTTTAATGTGCAAGTGTAAATATACAACTAGAAAAGCTACAATTTCTGGGGAAATTGTGTGAAGTGTTCTTGCCTCCATAAGTAGTCTACAACTAGAGTGGGCGGAGTAACTGTTAGTATTTATTTATATAGCACATTTAATTGCAATGTTGTTGCCCAAAGTGCTTCACAGTTACATTAAAACATACAGTTATAAAAAATTAGCAGGTGTAAAAGGCTTTGTCTATGACATCACTTGCTGCTGCAGCCTTGCACAGGTCAGAGTATTTTTGCAGTTGCCATCTTCAAACGGTCGTATTTTAAAAACTATAAATCCTACAGTGAAGAGCTTTATATTGTGAGAATCACAAGACCCAGACCTACATTTTGATGCATAGTATGTCTCTGAGATATTAACAATGAAGGCACAGTCGCAGTTTAGAAATTGCCCTTCAAATGTGAGCTTTGCAGAGTGGAGTTTCAATGAATGTCAATGGAAGGCGTGAGTTGCAAACAAATGGTCATATTGTGAAAACTATCAGGACTATGGCTTAGCCGTGGACATTTCTAGTGGCAGCAGGGATAGCTGAACGTTTTGATATAAGATTTGTGTAGGTGGGCCTGAAAATGAGGGAGTGGTGGCAGTTTAGAAATCATGTCCTGATTTTTCAGCTTTTGACAGCTCCCACTCTAGCTTTGCCATTCATTCCTATGGGACAAATTTCGCCAGAAGAACGACGATATTCCGTGAACCATTCGGCGAAACGTTCCACAAAGTAATAGCAATCCGATCGGGAACAATCTGCACGTTTTGGTATATTTTTGTCTATGTAGTGTAAAAACTGTGGGAGGAGTTAGGGTGGCAAATTTGGCTATAATAAGAATAATAAGAACTAGAAAAGCTACAATTTCTAGGGAAATTGTGTGAAGTGTTCTTGCCTCCACCAGTAGTCTACAACTGGAGTGGGCAGAGTAACTGTTATTATTTATTTATATAGCACATTTAATTGCAACGTTATTGCCCAAAGTGCTTCAGTTACATTAAAACATACAGTTATAAAAACATTAGCAGGTGTACAAAAGGCCCTGTCTATGACATCACTTGCTGCTGCAGCCTGGCACAGGTCAGAGTATTTTTGCGGTTGCCATCTTCAAACGGTCGTATTTTAAAAACTATAAATCCTACAGCGAAGATCTTTATATTGTGAGAATCACAAGACCCAGAGCTACATTTTGATGTATAGTATGTCTCTGAGATATTAACAATGAAAGCACAGTCGCAGTTTAGAAATTGCCCTTCAAATGTGAGCTTTGCAGAGTGGAGTTTCAATGAATGTCAATGGACGGCGTGAGTTGCAAACAAATGGTCATATTGTGAAAACGATCAGGACTATGGCTTAGCTGTGGACATTTTTAGTGGCAGCAGGGATAGCTGAACGTTTTGATATAAGATTTGAGTAGGTGGGCCTGAAAATGAGGGAGTGGTGGCAGTTTAGAAATCATGTCCTGATTTTTCAACTTTTGCCAGCTCCCACTCTAGCTTTGCCATTCATTCCTATGGGACAAATTTCGCCACAAGAACGACGATATTCCGAGAACCATTTGGCAAAACATTCCACAAAATAATAGCAATCCGATCGGGAACAATCTGCACGTTTTGGTAAATTTTTGTCTATGTAGTGTAAAAACTGTGGGAGGAGTTCGGGTGGCAAATGTGGCTATAATAATAATAATAATATAATATGTGAGATAACAGTAAGTGGTCTTGCTATGCAAGAACACTTAATACTAGAAAAGCTACAATTTCTGGGGAAATTGTGTGAAGTGTTCTTGCCTCCATCAGTAGTCTACAACTAGAGTGGGCGGAGTAACTGTTAGTATTTATTTATATAGCACATTTAATTGCAATGTTGTTGCCCAAAGTGCTTCACAGTTACATTAAAACATACAGTTATAAAAAAATTAGCAGGTGTAAAAGGCTTTGTCTATGACATCACTTGCTGCTGCAGCCTTGCACAGGTCAGAGTATTTTGGCGGTTGCCATCTTCAAACGGTCGTATTTTAAAAACTATAATTCCTACAGTGAAGAGCTTTATATTGTGAGAATCACAAGACCCAGACCTACATTTTGATGTATAGCATGTCTCTGAGATATTAACAATGAAGGCACAGTCGCAGTTTAGAAATTGCCCTTCAAATGTGAGCTTTGCAGAGTGGAGTTTCAATGAATGTCAATGGAAGGCGTGAGTTGCAAACAAATGGTCATATTGTGAAAACTATAAGGACTATGGCTTAGCCGTGGACATTTCTAGTGGCAGCAGGGATAGCTGAACGTTTTGATATAAGATTTGTGTAGGTGGGCCTGAAAATGAGGGAGTGGTGGCAGTTTAGAAATCATGTCCTGATTTTTCAGCTTTTGCCAGCTCCCACTCTAGCTTTGCCATTCATTCCTATGGGACAAATTTCGCCACAAGAACGACGATATTCCGTGAACCATTCGGCGAAACGTTCCACAAAGTAATAGCAATCCGATCGGGAACAATCTGCACGTTTTGGTATATTTTTGTCTATGTAGTGTAAAAACTGTGGGAGGAGTTAGGGTGGCAAATTTGGCTATAATAAGAATAATAAGAACTAGAAAAGCTACAATTTCTAGGGAAATTGTGTGAAGTGTTCTTGCCTCCACCAGTAGTCTACAACTGGAGTGGGCAGAGTAACTGTTATTATTTATTTATATAGCACATTTAATTGCAACGTTATTGCCCAAAGTGCTTCAGTTACATTAAAACATACAGTTATAAAAACATTAGCAGGTGTACAAAAGGCCCTGTCTATGACATCACTTGCTGCTGCAGCCTGGCACAGGTCAGAGTATTTTTGCGGTTGCCATCTTCAAACGGTCGTATTTTAAAAACTATAAATCCTACAGCGAAGATCTTTATATTGTGAGAATCACAAGACCCAGAGCTACATTTTGATGTATAGTATGTCTCTGAGATATTAACAATGAAAGCACAGTCGCAGTTTAGAAATTGCCCTTCAAATGTGAGCTTTGCAGAGTGGAGTTTCAATGAATGTCAATGGACGGCGTGAGTTGCAAACAAATGGTCATATTGTGAAAACGATCAGGACTATGGCTTAGCTGTGGACATTTTTAGTGGCAGCAGGGATAGCTGAACGTTTTGATATAAGATTTGAGTAGGTGGGCCTGAAAATGAGGGAGTGGTGGCAGTTTAGAAATCATGTCCTGATTTTTCAACTTTTGCCAGCTCCCACTCTAGCTTTGCCATTCATTCCTATGGGACAAATTTCGCCACAAGAACGACGATATTCCGAGAACCATTTGGCAAAACATTCCACAAAATAATAGCAATCCGATCGGGAACAATCTGCACGTTTTGGTAAATTTTTGTCTATGTAGTGTAAAAACTGTGGGAGGAGTTCGGGTGGCAAATGTGGCTATAATAATAATAATAATATAATATGTGAGATAACAGTAAGTGGTCTTGCTATGCAAGAACACTTAATACTAGAAAAGCTACAATTTCTGGGGAAATTGTGTGAAGTGTTCTTGCCTCCATCAGTAGTCTACAACTAGAGTGGGCGGAGTAACTGTTAGTATTTATTTATATAGCACATTTAATTGCAATGTTGTTGCCCAAAGTGCTTCACAGTTACATTAAAACATACAGTTATAAAAAAATTAGCAGGTGTAAAAGGCTTTGTCTATGACATCACTTGCTGCTGCAGCCTTGCACAGGTCAGAGTATTTTGGCGGTTGCCATCTTCAAACGGTCGTATTTTAAAAACTATAATTCCTACAGTGAAGAGCTTTATATTGTGAGAATCACAAGACCCAGACCTACATTTTGATGTATAGCATGTCTCTGAGATATTAACAATGAAGGCACAGTCGCAGTTTAGAAATTGCCCTTCAAATGTGAGCTTTGCAGAGTGGAGTTTCAATGAATGTCAATGGAAGGCGTGAGTTGCAAACAAATGGTCATATTGTGAAAACTATAAGGACTATGGCTTAGCCGTGGACATTTCTAGTGGCAGCAGGGATAGCTGAACGTTTTGATATAAGATTTGTGTAGGTGGGCCTGAAAATGAGGGAGTGGTGGCAGTTTAGAAATCATGTCCTGATTTTTCAGCTTTTGCCAGCTCCCACTCTAGCTTTGCCATTCATTCCTATGGGACAAATTTCGCCACAAGAACGACGATATTCCGTGAACCATTCGGCGAAACGTTCCACAAAGTAATAGCAATCCGATCGGGAACAATCTGCACGTTTTGGTATATTTTTGTCTATGTAGTGTAAAAACTGTGGGAGGAGTTAGGGTGGAAAATTTGGCTATAATAAGAATAATAAGAATAATAATAATAATATATATGTGAGATAACATTAAGTGGTCTTGCTATGCAAGAACACTTAATAATAATAATAATATATATGTGAGATAACATTAAGTGGTCTTGCTATGCAAGAACACTTAATTACGTACTGTATCACTAAATAACACATGCAGCAAACAAACAACTAATAAATTGGTGGCAAAATCAAATAAAACAGTGCACAATCATCTTGCAAAATCTCTCTTCCCAATAAAAACAAATTAGTCAACCACTAAAAAAGTGTACAACATCAATTAAAGCAGTGCACGATTATCAATTATAATATATATCATGCAAATAGATACCAATTAAGGTGCATAAGTGGCCACTAATTATTCATACAATACTAGCACGTAGATTAATTTACTGAAGCTGAGACAATAGAGCAACATTTTTCATTTGGAAATGTTTATACTGGTTAGTTACCTAGAATAATTTGTCAGTATGGACCCACATTTAAACTTGGAGGTAAAGCATATTTCTGACTTTTCACAATTTAAAAGTTGCTTCATTCCTCATTAACATGTGTAGCTCTTTCATTTGCAAATCCGAATGAGATCATACAGCGATTTATACTAGTGTGATTTCCATTTTACTTAGACAGAAGAGAGCTTGCTTTTATGAGGGATGTTGTCAGGTCATGTTCATGCCTTTTAGTCCCCTTTCTTTATTTTTTTTATTTTTTTCAGAACCAATCTGTCCTTCATGTGGACCACAACTGTCTTTTCCACCATTTCTCTATGCGTTCCATGTGTGCAATGTTTTCTCAATTCGTTTGGGTCTTTCTCTGTGTCCGTTACTTGTCTTTGTTCTCCTTTCTTCCCTTTGTTTTCCTATTGGTTGAGACCTTCCATCTCGCCGTTTTTGTCCCACCCATGGCCATACTTGCGTCTCTCTGCTTGCAGAATTCCAAAGACTTACAAGTTTATGGAGCAACATTTGTTGGTTTTCCGCTATAACTTGTATTTCTCATTAATGGAACTATAGATGATACAATGGGTGCTGATACTCAGAGGGATGACTCCTGCATAAAACACTAAGCACACCTATCAGAGGAGGTAGGAACATGCATGGCAGGTTAAGGCAGGATAAGCACATAGCATTCCCCTATGACATGTGTGAGTCTAGTGTTGGGTTTATAGCTGCTACAACAATGGTTGCAAATAGTTGCAGTCATAGGAAACAAAGAGAAAGGAGATGGCCAGGAATTTACTTACACCATAATCTATGCAAGTGTATGTTGTTAAAAGGACACTATAGTCACCAGAACAACTACAGATTAACATAGTTGCTCTGGTGTCTATAGTCAGCGCCTGCGTGTGTTTTTTTTTTTTTATGTAAACGCTGCCTTTTCAGAGAAAAGGCAGTTTTTACATTGCTGCCTAGGAACTCCTCTAGCGGCAAAATGTACATGGATTCAGTGCATCTCTATGAGGAGATGCTGATTGGTGCAGTACAGCGTTTTGCCGTTCGTGCACAATAGCCTCCCAATGCTTTCCTCTGGTAAAGCATTGATTGGCTGAGGTCATCAAGTTTCATGATCTAAGCTCTTAATAATGTGGGCAGGGGGGGGGGGAGGGAGGGAGCGGTACCTAAACTGTTATCTTAGAACTATAGTGTGAGGAATACACATTTACATTCCTGAAACTATAGTGTTCCTTTAAGGTCTTGTACAATACCTCTCACATATTTTGGACAACATCTCCAAACATGCTCAATCAGCCATATTATTCATTGTACTGTAAAGACTTTTCTAATTTCCATTACATCTCAGATTAAGCTTTTGTATAACTGTGCTTTTACAGGTCCCTGCATCGCCCCAATCACAGCCCAGCATTGATCAAGTGAATCATTGGGAGGCTACAAGAACACACAAAGCAGTAAATTTAACTCTGACCTTTGAATGCACTCTTCTTTATGATTTATTACACCATATCCCTCAAACCACAACTATAAAATCAACACATTTATCATCCCGTCCATCTAGCTTTATTCCTCTTCTTAACGTATAAAAGTCAAACCCTGTTGGACTGTAATATTTATTTTCCAAACCTTCTCTTACGTGATCTTTTTCCATGTTCCTCAGTTTTGCTCAGACCGTTTCCTTCATTGCAGATGAACTCATGTCTCACCAAACTCAAATGTTCTATCTTTCCTCCCAGCTGTGTGAGTCACATTCTGACTCCATAGGTCTAGTTAGCTTTAGTTACCTAGGCTGTCTTGACCATTTATTATATTTGCTACGTTGTGCTTTATTTTTTTAGTGCATCTTTTTTCTAGTGCAACATCACCTATTCTGTTCTCATTTTCTTTCTCTATATTCTGGATGATGAGATTCTAATAATCATACAACGTGTTTATTTTTATTTTTTTTATATAAGTAATTTTTATCGTATTTCAATATAAAAAGACGTAACAGTCAGAAATATTATCATTGAGCAATAAGGTTTCGTAAGTTTCCCAAATGTTACTTTCTGACATAGACAACTTGTTTATTTTATCTGACATATGAAGAAGACAACCTTTTTAGCTTGTATCTAGATAGCAAAAACACCTTTCAGCCCAAAGTTACATTTTTTTTTTTTTATTCTTTATTTTTGTAATGCTTAAGGTTGCATACTCGCGTGTATCGCCACGACAGCTGATACAGGCCATTGGAATAACAAGGAATTAACATTTGCATGGCGGACATTAACAGCACATTTTTTGTTCTTAAAGAAAAACAGGCTGGTTAAAGATTCAATTATTCAATTCAATAGAGCTGGTAGCTGTAAACAGTAGATTAGACATTTTGAGGATCTGAAAAGCTTACAACGGGTAATTCAATAGAGCTGGTAGCTGTAAACAGTAGATTAGACATTTTGAGGATCTGAAAAGCTTACAAGGGGTAATATAAGTTGTGCAGGTTGCAAGAGAACACTAAGGATCTAGTGTATAATTTCCAAGCTATTAAACATAAGTGGGCTAGTCTGACCGACTACTAGTGTCTATTATGTGGAGTATCGTCCGAGTGTTAGGGTCGACAGTTGGGTCACCTATCAAGTCGCCTTGGGGTTGCGAGTCTGTCCAAGGTGTAGGTCAACGAGATAAGTGGGCATGGTGTGTCGTTTGTAGGTGGTTACTTTAGAATTTTAATATCAGTTGGCAGGTAGATCTGGTAGGCCAAGTTTCTTCAGGAGTGCTGGTGCCTCTCCGCCCGATGTTACCGTGTGGGTGAGGTCGTTGTGGGGGATTAGCAGGGATCTTCGTGGTCCCCATCTGTATGGCACTCCGAGGGTGCGTAGATGGCTCGTGAGGTGTGACAGTGTCCTGCGCCATTGTAACATGGCCCGGGTAAGATCTTGGTAGAACGACAACTGGGTCGTTCTAAAGGTTAGGGGTTTTTTTCCTCTGGTTGCCGCCAGGAGTTGGGTTTTATCGTGGGTGGAGGCACATCGCAGTATGACATCTCTGGTGGGCATGTTTGGTGTCTTGGAGGAAGCCGGGAGTCTGTATACGCCGTCCAGCCCGAATTTTCGATTAACTGCCGGCGGTAAGATGGTGGCTAAGAGTCTGCGGATGTAGTGCGGCAGTTCGACGGCCTGGATCTCTGCAGGTATTCCCCGTATTTTTACGTGATTTCGCCTGGCTCGGTCTTCCAGGGCGGACATTTGCAGCGTTAAGTTGTGCTGTGAGGCTTGCAATTGGTGCATGGCGTCTTGCATGTTCGCCATGCCAGCTTGGAGGTGCGTGATGTCTTGTTCAGTGGTTTGGACTCGCACCGTGACATTGTGCATGTCGGTTTTCAGGCGTCCCCCATCAACAGCCAACGTTTTTTGTATGTCTTTTACCCAGTTTTGAAGGTCCTGCTTAGTGGCAAAATTAGAGTCTCCCATTGCTGCATTCGTTACCGGCATTATGAGTGCTGTGTCAGTTTGGGTTGAGGAGTGGGCCGGTGAGTTGGATGGCGTTTGGACCATGGTGGTAGTTTTGGGCAACGCTTGCCGCTGGAGCAAAGTTCCAATATCCTGTGCTGTAGAGGAGCCCGTGTGGGCTTTCTGTGTGCGTTTCCCCATGGGTTCGGGAGTCTCCGGCCTGTATGGGTCAAAATCGTTTTCCGGATCGGAATCAACCTGTAGGTAGGTCCCGCCGAGTAGCTGCTCGAGGCCGTGTAAGCTTGGTGCATGGTAGGCCTTAGGCCTGCGTTTTGCACTCCCAGACTTTGGAGTGTACCGGAAAGGCATCTGCCGGTTCGGTGTATGGACCTGGACACAGTTCTGATGTGCTGCGGTTCAGATGTCGGGTATTTTCCGAGATTTTGGCGGATTTTGATTATCAAGGTGGGAGCCCGCTGTTATGGCGTCTGCTCAGCTTCAGGTCCCGGCCCCGCCCCCCCAAAGTTACATTTTTAATGGACCCTCCCATATATATTGACTTATGCCCCTTACAATATCTCAGCCTATCTCACATCCTATGTCAAAACCTAAACCCTAACATTGTCTATGAATCACATTATCATACCTCTCAGCACTTCAAATGGACAAGGAGGAAGACTTTAATTCTAGGGGTGGAAATGGAAGTGTGGCAAGGAATCGGGCTGTTATGAGAAATTTTAGGTGCCCTATAACAACTAAAATGTAATTCAGACCTAAAACAACATATCTTATTTACAAAAACTGATTCCTAAGCACATGTATTGTAGTATAAAGGAACATTAACTCAGACACAGCAACAGTATGGATATTTTAAATAATAGGGACATTAGAATAGCAAAAAGGGGCATAGGGAATGGGGCCCACAATACGGACTGTCACTCCTAAATAGGGACACTTGAAAGGTATGCATTATGACACCAAATCTTTGAAATAATTCAGAGCATTATATTCAAATATTTAGAAATGCTACACATTCCTTATTAACCATCATGTAGGATTCATCATTGGTGTTATAAATAAGGGGATTTTTAATATTACATTTTCTATTAAATTAGATGTGTATTTCTGAGGTGTGGTAAATAAAATTAAATGTAGAAATTCACACTTCTTTATCTTAGCTCCCTGTCAGTCTTTGTTATAAGCTGTATCATTTGTGCCTGTCAGTCAGCACAGAGAAAGCATACAGAGAACCCAAACAGTGTTTCTTTTTCATCTCCTAATTTGCATTGTATGCCATGGCTGTGCCTGGGCTGAACTAGACTGTAATGTCATGTGATACATCTTTAATACACACTTAATAGAAAATGGAGCACCAATTGGCAAAAATATCAAACAAGCTATAGGTGGTTTTCAATGTTTGATTCAGTGGTCTGATTTAAAAAAAAGGGACAAAAAAAAAAAAAAGAAAAAGAGGGGTTAATATCTGTTGTCAAAATTTTTCTTTTTTTCCCTTCTTTTCCCTTCTTCCCCTCTTCTTCTCCATATTACCATTTCAATCATAAATTTTATCATTTAATCTTTTTGATCAATCTAATATTTTTCTATTTTACCAATGATGTAATTTAAGGACAAAAATTTAAAAAATTGATTGTGTGAAAAAAAATGTGACTATCAGAATATTTAAATTGTTCTGTTAATTTACAGCCATGATTTTCCTCATCTTTCCTTTTCTCTTTCTCCCCTCCTTCCTTTACAGTGATAAATATCCTACAATATAACACAATAAATTAAATCTTGAAATAATACAAATAATCAGTGAGATGTGAATAATATATGAATTCTAAAAAATTCACTTTTTTCTCTCTTTCTCTTTTTCTGTTCGAAGTGATGTGTAAATATTTCAATTATTCTATTGACTTATAACAGTGATTTTTAATTAGTAATTAATATCCTAGAATATGGAACATTAATGTAAAGTTAATAGTGTAGTAAATAATTCATAGTGAATAAATAGTGTTACTTCTCTTTCTAATTTAGTATTTTGCTTAGTTTTTTGATCAGTCCTTTTTCAATTACATCAAAATAGAAAGTTTTCTTTCTTATGTTTGCTTTGTCTTAATCTTTTCTTTTTTCTCTTCCCTTTTCCCTCCCCTTTTCTTATTTACTTATTTTGGTAAATCGGTCCTTGTGTCTTTACTTCTATTTAAAAAAAAATAAAAAAAAATTTAAAATTATTAATTTCTCTCCTAATTCTTCCATCCTCTTTTGGTTTATTATGACCCGCATTTTTCTTTTTTTCTTTTTCTCTTTCCCTTCTCTCTCACACCTTTTTCTTCTCTATTCATTCTCTTCCTCTGTCTCCTCTCAGCCTTCCTCTCTCTTCTCCTTTTCTTTTCTTTTTTTTTTCTTTTTTTTTTTCCTTCCCTTTTAGTTAAGTTTTGATTGTATCAACCATTCATTGACTTTTTCATAAGTTGTAAATGTAAACCATTCATTACGATGAAAAATTTGAAGTGAGGCTGGATGGCGCCATCTGAACCTTAAATTATATTTTGTTAAGGTTTGAAATATGGGTGAAAAGTTTTTTCTTTTAACTCTAGTGAAATATGAGATATCTGGAATGGCAAATACTTCTCTGAATTTTTCTTCTGTCGGTCTATTATTCTTTAATGATGACATGATTTGATTTTTAGTTTCATATGAATGAAAAGCGACTATTACATCTCTTGGGAAATTATTTTTGATATTTGTTGGCTTAAAGATTCTATGGCATCGATCTAGTTTTAATGCATGAGAATCAAATGATAGATTGAGGGAAGTGAAAAATTATTTCATAAAGTCTTTCAATTTGTCATTTGTTATACTTTCGGGAATATTTCTACATTTCAAATTTGTTCTTCGGGCACAATCTTCCAAATCGGCGATATTAGTTTCCAACTGATCTACTTTACGTTCTATTTCTTTATGCGTATCTTTAAGAGATTGAATTTGGAATTCTAGATGTTCTTGTTTTTCTTCTATTGTTTGAATTCGGGTTAACACCTTAGAGATATCATTTTTGAAAATTTATACTAAAAAAAAAAAGGGACAGTTCCCCTTTAAAGGGACAAAATATGCAACAGTGACTCACTGAATATTGAGGAAGGGACTCATGGCAGAGGTTTAATGGATGTTGAGCTTGGACTCAGCCACAGTTTCAGTTGTCAGATGACGAATCTGTTGAAAGATCTGATAGCAGCCGCACCCCCGACAGGATAATTACTGTTTAATTTACAGTTTTGTGTATCATGCTGTGTGCAGAGATCTCCTGAGCTGCCAACCTATCATGCATGTGACAGTGCCACAAACTTTTTCCAAATATAGCGTGAGAAAGAAGAGATGTCTGCCCAAGCAGTTTCGTCCTGTGACATCATTGATCCAGAGGAGCAGTCTTATATCTGCAGAGATATTTGCAAGTTACTGTAGTTATATTACACTCTAAGCCTGGATACAGAGAGCATGGTTCTCTCTGCACCATAACAACCTCCGATGAAGCAATGTTTCCATGGTGCATTGAAATACCATTTAAATGCACATCTACATCCACATTATACATAGAGACAGCTATACATTACAGTTCATAAATAATACACAAAGCGAGGAATGTATAATATAGTTGAAGACACCCAGGAGGCCCAGATTGCTGTCAACCCGCTCCTGCATATTAAAATTGTGCTGTACTCTGATCCATCTGTTTTGTGCAGAGCTAATTCAGGCACTCCTTGCGAAAACATGTTGTTGTGTATCCTAACACATATGAGCTCATAGCCTGGCAAAAGACTCTTCATCACAACTCTGATTTACTATAACCCTGTTGTTTTCTTTGTTTTGTTATTTTTATTGCTACAATTTTATACATATCCCTAAAATTGTTTGCTCTTTCCATGGAATATGTTTTGCTTGCTGTATAACTGTATTAGTTTGTTTGTTTTGTATAAGTATCAAAATGGATCATGGTTAGTATGAGTTATCAATACTAGCCTTTGCCACTACAGACGCAGAAACCGAAGCATTAGATATGTTGAGTTTCGTGGGCAATGTAGGTCAGAAACTCTTGGAGTGCCAAATTTAACAATCGTTGCCCTAATAAAAGTCTGTGACTAAATTGTGCCATTAAACTCAGAGTGATTTGTGAACGAGTTTGGTAAATATCATGTTAAGATTTCTCAGAGATGAATGCTACTGGACAAATTGATTGTCTAAGCTAAGATGTTGTTCTGTAGATCTGTAAAATCATGGCAATGAAATGAAAAAATACAAATAAATTGCGAATACAGTATTTTTCCTAATATAACCTGAAAATGACAATTTTATAGAAAATAGTGACTTTTGCTCCCCACCACAGACATTACATACTTCTGGTAAAGTTGGCATCAAATAAAAACAAATTTGATGTCACGGAATGGTTGAGTAAATTTGAGCAAATAGTAATTTTGTGGGTATTTTCTACTATAATTAAAGTACGTTTCAGTTCTACAGTCCTCAAATGTATAATAACAATAAATGAGAAAATCTATAAATATGACCCATTTTAGTTTACTTGCGTTCATTCACCATGACTAGGATGTTAGTGTTTGAGCTATCCATTTTACTGGAAACTATTGCATAACCTAGAAAACGAGCATGTTTTTCAGAATGTCTCAGGGGATTTGCAAAGAACGCTGGCATTCATCGCAGTGGCTTGAAGTGACAAGACAGGCATGTTTGCCATGTCTCAGAGCTTTGATCAGATACACTCTGGGGGAGATTTATCAAAGTGTCGCTAACATTTTTTCCATGCAATTTTTGGCACAATATATTAAATATCTTGGATTTTTTTTTAATTTGATGCTTTTATTTCCTTCCTAACTGTTATCTTTGAATATGTACCATTTGTTTTCATAAACACAATACATTTATGAATTTTGCCTTCTTCTGAAATGGACATTTCTGCAAAAAAAAGGTCAAAATGTACTTTAAAGAATATGTCATTTTTTTCAGAACACTTTAATACATCCGAAAAAAATAAAGATGGCATTTTACTTCCACTTTTCAGAGTTCTTTGATAAATATCCCCATCTGTGTGCTTGTAGACTGGCAGTAATTCCTTGGTATGTCCTTGAACACATATGGCACATTGATAGCCTTGTATAGTCATCCCCTTGTGTTTCCAATCTGAAGAAGACATGTCCTGTATCTATACCTGATATATAAGTATTGCATTGGCTTAAACAGTATTAAGACCCTTCTAAATCATCCCTTTCATCCTGGGTGGTTTCTATCCTATATGTCATCTCCTTCATCCTGGCCTCCTGGCCTAGAAATCTGCTACACCCTTGGCCCCCTATCGTCTCTTGCCTGTTCCCGACCCCACAGAAGTAGTTCAGAAGTTAAAGGGCTACATAATGTCTAACCCAGCTGTAATGTAAATTACACACTAGGGTGTGATCATATGAAATGATATAGTTATCACTTTTTGATTCCACGTGCCATAGAAAGTAAAGCCAAACTATGTGTTTTGCAAACTTTGCAACCCCTTTTAACTTTCCATCCCAGAAGAATGTTTATTATATAACTGGAGTGTAAGTGCATTGTTAGTATTTGTGTACAAAGTATGGATGCATTGCAAAGCACAGTATTTCATGGAAGGGGTTGAGCACTATAACTATGTGATGAATATTTCTGGTGAAACCTGTTTTGTGCTGAGTTGCTGCATTTTTCTACCACCCTAGGCAAACCTTCACGTGTGGTGGGAATCTCACTGGAGACACAGGAGTACTGGGAAGTGAAGGGTTTCCTGGAGTTTATCCACCAAACAGCAAATGCACATGGAAGATTACAGTAGGTGGATTATTTATTTTTGTTTGTTTTGTTGTGACCATTTCCCCTCTGAGCTATATGCCGGATGCCCTTATGTTATTTCACTTTGAGTATTTACCTTTCCATCATTTTAATTGGGCTCATATGGTTCCTTGTGTAACACATAAGCCTACAGAGATTGCATATGGTCCAGTTCTTCTAGATACGGGTTGTCCAGCCAGCAATGAGCAACCCATGCTATGAAGATCCCAGTTCTGTAGTGCCTAATTTCTTTAAATGACTCCATTAACATAAATAAAGCAAACTAGAGCGTATAGAATCCTGGACGAGTCAGTGTAGCCTCTTTTAATAACTGTAATGGACTGGGGTGTTACAGCCTAATGTCCTTCAAATACAATTCTATTTCATGAGTTGTGACACCATTATTTTCCTTTATTTATCTTTTGTTTATTGTGTATCTTTAAATATATATAGTGCTGACATAGTCCTGTTGAAAAGTAATTTAGCCTAAATCGTTCTAAGACTAAAAAACAACCAAAAAACCCCCAAAAACATAATTATTGGAAGGCATATTGTTCATGCCCCCTGTTTCTGTTCACTGTTCCCTTATGTCAAATAATGCCATTGTCTTATCTTTGTGGATTATGGCTGTGAGTTGAATAAAATAATGTGCCCTTAGAGGCTGTTAATTGTTGTTTATCAGATGTTCATATGTACCAAGTAATGCAGAGAAAGACTATTTTACTGATAGGAATTGCAAATGTACAAAGAGTAAATTGACATTGAGCTGCTAGTTGCAGCTTACCATGATCTGACACATAGACGCATTTAAGGCACATTTATGATGATTATTTTTCATGCATGAGAAACTTGACACGTCTTCTGTTGGACCATTTTTATTATGGGATTTACTGCAGGCGTCAGAATCCTGGCTGCTTCATCCAGAAAGGACTTACCCGGGCATGTGTATTATAGTACATAGTTCCAGGTTCTATTTGGCTGCCTAAAATTATTTAAAAATTTAACTCGTTCAGATGGAGATTGAAAGTTATGCAAAAAGTCTGAGCCATATTAGACAATTACAGCTTCTCACTGTTGGCTGTTTACTGCCAGTCTGTTTTGCTTTGTGATAAAATTATACTAACGGGTCCATCCGGCAATGCAGATCTCCTTGTACCTCCTGTGCATTTCAACTTTATATCTGGAATCTATTCCAGACCTGTCTCTTACATAGAGACCTGTCTATTCCAGACCTGTCTCTTACAGCGCGTGCTGACCCTGGGTGGCGACCCGTTTGTTAGACAAACGTCATCCAGGGTGAGCATTCGCAGATTGCTTCCCACATTGTACATCTCTGGGGTTGCTGTATCTCTCATGCAGAGAGAGCTGGCCTGTATTTTGGATCTGTTCTGCCCTTTTGGGTGTAATGGAAGGCACCTTGACCCCAGGCTCAAGCTATTAAGATGAGTGGGTGGAATCAGTATGAGATGCATGGCCTGGTTCTCTTTGTAATGGCACAAGATGGGCAGGCTAATTGAGCTGTTGTCCATTCTCAGCACTCTTGCAACTTGTTTTTTGCTCTCCTTATATTCTTACCACTATAGTGTCCTATGGGCACACCTCCCTACGGCTCCCCCCTACATGTCCTTCAGTGCTGTTTCAGCACTCCACCTCCTCCGACATCATCCAACGGACCATCCAATGCGTGGCGAGCTCTGCGAACGCATTAGGCCTTTCCAATAGGAAAGCATTGAATAAATGCTTTCCTATGGGTATTTCACTGACGCTGGATGTCCTTATGCAGAGCAGGAAGACATCCAGCAGGACCTAGAGTCTGTTAGCATCCAAAAAGTTGATTGATGGCTGTCTGATTAGTTCTGAAATTTAATCATGTAAGTGCAATGTAAGTGGGACAGGTACACTGCACCCAGACCATTTTAATGAGATGAAGTGGTCTGGGTGACTATAGTGTCCCTTTAAGCACTCACAGCTGTAGAGTCGAATACCTCAATATAATCTAGAATATCCAATAAAGTAACAAATATTTCAAGACTCCATGGAATTTCCTATTATGTAATAGCAAACCTGGAAAACTGTTCAACTGAAAACCTTTCCTTGCAGTGTGTTGTATTTTGTTCTCTGAGTGTAGGCCACACTCTATAAGCACTGGGTAAATATAAATATTTGCTGAATGTAAACCTAGTTTTGATTGAGATAAGGATGGGAAGGTTAGATTAGACCCAAAATTAAGGTGACTAGGTAAGGCAAACGTTTGACAAACAATTATATGAATAATATGAAAACAAAAACTAATATATGGTGGTCTTACATTAACTGCAAATCCCCACCATTTGGAGCCTGAGCATTGAACTCTCACTAAGCCAAGAAATGCCTCAGTCAATAGTGATGTTTTAATTATCTGAGGGTACTGAGCCTATTGAACAAAAGCCAAATCCCAAGTTTGTAAATATGAATCATAGTTATACAAGAACGTCCTTTATTAAATATCTGTGTTTGTGTACAAATGAAATACTGTTATTGCTTCAACCTCCTTCCTGACTCTCTTGGTTTATCTCTGTGGTGACCTATTGTAATTTGATACATGTATATACCAATTGTAAGATTCTTCCTTTTTTTCTGAAACTTTGGCCTAGAGACTATTAAGCAATACCAAACTCTAACAAAAGCTGTTATGTTGGATAATGAATCAACAGTAGAGAGTTTTGAAGCCCTGTAACCCATTTATGCTGGGAACCATAACCCACATACTTACTATACCAAATATTTGTCAGAACTGCAATTTCTGACTGCTGTCTCTCTATGATTCCTTTGCTGTGGCAATAGTTTACATTATTAGACCTGCTCAGATACTGGAATGTGGTATCCCCTCCTGTATTGTATACATTAATTTTCACTGTAAACTGAACATCTGCTAACCACAAGATTTATGTTAGTTTTTAAAGAATAGCTTTTACTTGATATGTGGCTAGCAAATGCAAACACTATATTGTTACAGAACAGATTTGCTTAATCAGATTTTCATGGTTTTTAGTTTTTAACAGAATAAATTGCTTCATCGGAATATAGCAATTTGTTCATTTGTTTATTTCTAAAACATGTCCTGCTTTAAATTTAATTTATAACCACAATACATTAAAGCAGGTCTTGTCACTTTTCAGTATTTCACAAAGATATATTCGTTATGAAATACTGATTAAGACGGCCTTGGAATTTCATTGAAAGTCCAATACAATCCGAAGATGCCATAAGACAAAGTAGGGACTATTTTGTCTTATGGGGTTGATAAAAGTTGACAAAAGGCATAACTGCCCCTTCAAGTTTTGTCCAATTTCAGCAACTGACACAAATGATGAGGCTGTGAGTATGGCTGTGAGGCTCATACTATGGAGGATCTTCCTCTTGTGGAATCCTTCATTGAGGATCTTGAGAGCACAACATTGACATGACTTGTGGCAACTGAAGTGCATTGAGCCAAATAGGACCTGCATTATTAAGATAGAGCCTGCTTTATTAAGATGATGGTGGCCACAAGGGGCAATCTTAGATAAGTAAAGCTCACCTCCCATGCAACCCCCAGCCACCAGACCCATACCAAAACCAATCTGTCCATTTCGGGGATCTTTGCAAAACATGCAAAGGCCACCAAATTTGACAGATCTGTTTTAAACAATTAAAATTAACACATTAATAAATACCACAGGTATTCAGTTCTCAATGACACTCATTTGCTGCTAATCACCAGGCCTGTTGAAACATTAGGTTAATTTGGAACTCTGTGTATATCCCACAGACCAACGTGCAGCCTTTTATTACATCATAACCACTACAGTTGTTTACTGTAGAGGTTAGTATTCTCTGAGTAACTTGGGGCTATGGCAAGTATGCTATTGTCAAACACTTTGAAACGTACCTGGGTTTCTCAGGCATCTGCTGTCCTAACGGTCTTCTGGGTATCGCTATAACAGAAGATCACATTCCACTTTAGTAATATCAATTTTGCACAACATAGTACATCATTCATTGTCTGAGAGAAATAGCTGCTGCCAGCAGCGCAGAAAATGATGTCCAACACGGGGACAAAATTTATATTGCTAGAACGAAATGTGAACTTTCACTTTAATGGTATCCAGAAAACCAGAAGAACTATGGGTACACATGAGAACCCAGGTAAGTGTAAGTGCCAAACCACTCAATACATGCCTGGGGACTCATAGCATAATAACCACTAAATTTTTTGTAAACGTTCAGGTGTTTAATACAAAATGTTCTAAATGTGCAAATAAATGCATATAAAAAAACATATATGCAATATAGAAGATATTGATTTGGATAGTGAGTGTAACAGAGCTCCCATACTCAGCCAGAATATCTCCATTATTCTCCCTTGTATACCTGAGACGTCCAGAGTGATCATAGCATGTTTCCTCAAACATAAAACTCGATGAAGGGTGAAAGTCAAATAATCTTTATTACCACAAACACATAGTATTTATATATTTACAAATGGGTATTCCCTCTCCAATGGCATCAGCATAACAATAGATAGTTCCCTCTCAGGCACTATAAAGTTGGGGCTGACAACAGTCACTGTAAAACAAATCACTAAAACCCCCTTCCCCAACAGAAACTCTGCTCAACCAACACATCCCTGAACAGCTCCGGTAGTAACAGTGTGTAGTGGTACAATCCCTACTGATGGATATGGATGAAGATATGATCTCTCCCATGGGTGACAGTAAAATATGTAAAGACAAAAAAAGTCAAATAGTGCAGTGTAACATAAAGTGCTTAAAATAGGGATTAAAGTAGAGCTTTTAATAAACTTTAAATTTGCAGGTATAAGGCAGTACTATCCCAACCTATGGATATAACTGGTTCACAGATTCTTCTACAGTGAATGTTTGGAGCCGAAAAATTGCTCTCTTTTGACATCATTGGTTGTTCAATCCTCACTGATGATCAGATGGAAGAAGTTCCAATTTGTTGTGCTTCAGGGTATGCCAGGAACAGATGAAGGATGAAAATAAGTAAAGTAAAAAATAAAAATAAAAAACTGGTCCAATTTTAAAATGAACTACAGTAGTTTACTGAGAATGGATTAAAACCAAAGCAACAATAATCCCCAACGCGTTTCACCCATAATAAATAACTTTATCAAGTGGAAACATTTTGAATAAACATATAAATATGTATTCTATACTAAAAATAAAAAAGGACAAATTATATTAAAGAACATAGCATGGCTATGTTTTTTATTGTCTAAAACAGATCTTTATAGGTAATTTGCAAGGCTGTTGATGAGTGGTCTAGTTATGTCATCTGATTTGGTTGTTTTATTTCTTTTTCTTTGGGTGGGTAAAGATGTTTTTCTTAATAGTAAAAATCTTGTCCACGCGTAAATGTAATATAATGAATGGTTGTCATATAGGTACTGATTTAATTAGCTTTTACATTTAATGACAAAGGCAGAGAAAGAAATACAAGGTTTTATTAAAGACAGGAGGGAGGTATTATTGTTTAACATTCTACTTGTTCAGAAAGCAGAGGCATTGATAATCAAAAAAATATTCATTGAAATCTCCAGAATCATTCACTAAACCTTGAATTGTCAGGACCAGAATAGCTGAGTTTGAAATAAGCAGGGATACTTGCTAAACGCTGTATAGTAGCAAGTGAAAATCCAAATGGTAAATAGTAAAACTATAAACAAAGCTGAGATGGAGAATTTTCCCAAATCTGCTATGTATGCCCAAGTCTTACCATTTGCATTTGAGAAACAGCCTGAAGATTTTTTCCAGTTTTGGCTAATTTGGGCTACATTTGGTAAGCCCTTGATGAATTTCTGACAGATCATTTTTAGCCCATTTAGAGTCCTCCTAATGGGCTCACTGGACCAAGGCATCACTTGGTAGAGGGTGGCATTTTTTCATCCTTTCTGGGGTTTATTTCCCCACAAGTGCTGAATCTTAGATTGCACATCCATGAGGCATTCATACATTGGAGACCATCAGTAACAGCTCCTGCCAGTACTTCTCATTGTATCCACCATAACATTGGTGGTCCAGAGATCAGGATGATGGGAGACAGCAATGAGATACAGCGTTCCTAAGTACCTGTCCCTCAGGTACCTATTGCGCAGGATTGTCTTCTGCTTAGATATTGACATGGGTATCTATAGGTGAGTATTAACCAAGATGACACAACTCTCACCTGAGAGGTGCATCAATAGGTACAGACTTACAGTCATGGCTCCAAAGGCCATTTTTATGTCTAGGCAGAGTATGGCTGTAGGTACCTATGCACAAACATATGTTCCATAGCAATTCAAAAAAGCTCTTATGTCAAAAATAAATAAAATTACCCCATCCTCTCTCAGTGAGAGCCTCATATAGTTCCATTCCTTTCAATCTCAGCCATTCTCTACCCCAGATCTGAAGCGATAGATGATTTATAGAACCCACTGCTCCATCTTGCTCTATGAGATGAGATGAGTGGATGTGCTGAATCTCTCTTGTTGCATCTGTACTACACATCAACACAACCTGTACTTCAATTACTATGTAATTAATATAAATGTATTAATATATATGTTACACATTATATATTTCACACACTAGGCATGCAGTCACACACCGACACACTCAGTCACATACTTATGTATTCAGTTCTGTACTTATCACATACATAGAAATGTAGTCAGTCGCATATCCAGTTATATACATACACATATAGTCAGTTATATACATACATACATACATACATAGTCTGTGACATACCCAGTCACATAGATAAATTTTCTGTCACATTTACACACACACACACACACACACACACACACATATATGCGTGTAACACCCATGCACACACTTCCATGAAAGTATTTTGGGAAATAGTTCAGCAGATACACTGTGGGATGTTTGCAAATAGTGGTTGGTGCCAAGGTGGACATATACTTTTCCTATCCTAATGTGTTTTATACCCCACTTCCTCTAGACTGTTCGCTCGTTTGAGCAGGGCCCTCTTCAACCCTTCGTTTCTGTAAGTTTTCTTGTAATTTATAGTTAAATCCCCCCTCTAATTATATTGTAAAGCGCTACGGAATCTGCTGGCGCTATATAAATCGCAATGATAATAATAATTATAATACTTGACTGGTACCCATATGGTACTCAATGCCACTGGGAATGGGCTTATGGGGGATGGGTCTGGCATACGATTTTACAACCCCTCTTTCTCCAACTAGAAGGGCAGTCACTCGCAAAGTGCCACAGAACGCGGCAGCAGTAAATAGCGTGAAGTATAATTAAATTGGAGTGGAATATGGACATGAGCAGATGGGCAGGGGTATGTTGGGGTTGGGGGTAGGGGGCAGTGTAGGAATATAGTTATGGAGGTGCAATAGGGGGATATGGTTGGAGGGATTAATAAATGACATATGAATGGGGAGATTAATTGGAGGATACAGCTAGGGAGATGGATTGGAAGAAGCCTTATTTTTGTCAATACTGTTTATGTGCATCTTCTTCTGGGAGGCCTACACAGATCTAGTAGCACTACTTTGTAGGAATTTTGCTGCTGACCACAATATTTTAGAAACTAACCAAAAATTCCTAACATTAACATCAGCAGCTCTGGAATGGCTGGAATGGCGTGTGTGAGTGTTATACAGTTTTTTTAATTGTTTTTTTTTGTAGTCAAGTAGGAAAGACATTTTTATTGAGCAGGTCATTCAACAAAATAAAGGGCAAAGTAAGCAAATTAATGCAGATACCCATGGGGTCCACAACCTATGATGTTAAGGTACGGTTCACCGTGGTTAGCAATTTGACAAACAATTCATTGCGCTCTTGGTAGTAATAGTGGGGACTGTGCCTTTAGGCAAAACAGCTAAAATCTTCAGTTTTTTAAATTTGATGTAAGGAGGGAGATGTGTCATTAATAACCTACTCTCACTTGATCTTTACCCTCCCTTTGAATTTAGGCTCTTTTAAACAAAGTGATTTCAATAGATTGCCCCCTCTTAAAATCATTGGTGCTTTGGGGGTTACCATACCTCAAGACAAAATTATAGGTGCTACCACAAGACATCTAGTCAAGATGATTTTCAATATGAGTTGTAATTAAAATTATTTGTAAGGCTCTTGTCTCACACCTACCCATGTTCTGGGTGTGACGCCCAATGCCCTTTCTTCTGTGTATATCTGGAATCCAGACCAGATTCCTTTTGGTTTGAGCACCCTGCCCCTCCCCTATAAGAGCCCCTTTGGAGATGACTTCAGGAGAGCATACATTTGAGGAGAGACTCTAGAAGCAGTTTAAGCAGCAAGTACTGTAGTTAGTATGTTCATTTCAAATGTTTAAATTAGTGTCGAACCCACAAATATTGGGAATGTGGCGTTGTGGTGGGCTTAACACAATATAGTCATATGATGTAACCAATTCCTCATATTTGTGTGCGCTGTTCTTAAAAGGGAACATGCCCCTCCTTAATTTAAAATAGATTTTTCTCCCATCTGTCAATCTATTAATCGGCAAAGACTTTATGTTGAAGAATTGATTGACGAGAGAGCAGGAGAGACCTCTCACAGACGGTACTTCTGCTCTCCACTTATAGCAACCAGAGCACATCTGCTGTGGTTGCTATGGTAACTCCCTAGCTCCGGAGCGTCTGCAAGCACATGCTAGGGAGTATTGGAACGGAATGACTAATGCTGCTCTGTTTAAACACGGGCATGCTGGCAGTGCAACCAGCATCATGGATAAAGTGTCAGTGTCATGGATGAAGTTTGGCCTGTTTGGGGAAGGTTCTCCATGCTGGGCAAATCAGATAGGAGTAAAAAAAAAGGGGGCAAAGCAGACCAGAGGCGGTTGTTATAGAAGTGTATCACCCACCTCTGTAAGGAGATCGCAGCCAGGGGAGTTGAGGACCAGATAAGTCTGACAGGTTTCTGTTAAGGTTTTCTTTTTGTGTATACTGTATATGAAAAGCAGAATATGGATAGAAACGTTGTAACAAGCTTCTTTTTATTTGTTTCTTTCTTTTATGCAGGTGCCAGAGGGTAAGGTGGTTGTCCTGTCTTTCCGTTTCATTGACTTGGAAAGTGATAACTTATGCAGATATGACTTTGTGGATGTATATAATGGTCATGCAAATGGGCAGCGTATTGGACGGTTCTGTGGCACATTTAGGCCTGGAGCTCTTGTATCCAACAGCAACAAGATGTTGGTCCAAATGATTTCAGATGCCAACACAGCTGGGAATGGTTTCATTGCAATGTTTTCTGCAGCAGAGCCAAATGAGAGAGGTATGTTGTTCTTCTCAAATGTTTTCCAGTTTTGTAACAACATGTCTTCTTTTTGTGTATCCAAGAGACAAATGTCAGACCGATATTGTAATAATATACATTGAGTTACATTTAACAAATGGAAATACGAATACTATTTTACATTTTTGTTTTCAAGTGTTTCCCTAACAAATACATGTATTTGTAAATATGAATGCAATCCTAATGGCAGCAATTTTTCTGGTGGCATAAGAAGTCACCAGCTACATGTCATAAACCAGCAATTTACAATTATTTACACATTGATTGCTTAAAATAACTGCTAACTTGGTGTCTGAAAAATGAAAAACAATCTGCTTGGAACTTTCTGACTTAAAGCGTTGCTAGTTTCCAGAAACACCTGGTGCTAAAGCCCAAAGACCCCTAAACTAACAGAAGGGTGGCAACGTATTTTGACCTGTATTTTGACCCGTCCATGCTGCTGATGCTCTTAAAGGGACACTCCAGGCACCCAGACCACTTCTGCTCATTGGAGTGGTCTGGGTGCCAACTCCCACTACCCTTAACCCTGCAAGTGTAATTATTGCAGTTTTTCATAAACTGCAATAATTACATTGCAGTGTTAACTCCACCTCTAGTGGCTGTCTATTAGACAGCCACTAGAGGTCACTTCCTAGTTTCTAGCACAGGTTTCCTGTGCTAGAGCGTCGCTGGACGTCCTCACGCTGTGTGAGGACCTCCAGCGTCGCTCAAAACTCCATAGGAAAGCATTGAAATGATTTTTCAATGCTTTCCTATGGGGAGACGTAATGCGCATGCGCGGCATTTCCGCGCATGTGCATTAGGTCTCCTCGGCCGGTGGGCGAGATTAGTCTCGCCCACCGGCCGACGTAATCACAAGGAGGAGTGTCGCGGAGGTGGAGACAGCGACGAGGGACATCGCCGCTGTCTCAGGTAAGTCACTGAAGGGGTTTTCACCCCTTCAGTAACTGGGGATTGGGGGGTGGGAGGGAGAGGGACCCTCCAGTGCCAGAAAAACGGATTGTTTTTCTGGCACTGGAGTTTCCCTTTAATGCAAGCACAGCCAGAAGGGGACACATTGTGGCCAGCAAGGAATTTAATGTGATCCAACCATGCTACCTGACAAATATAGGGGTGTACAGCAATCTTATGTTTCCCAAGCACCCTTTTCAGACAGTCATTGGGGTGGGGGAGGGAGGGGGGAGGGAAGCCCTCTCCTCCTTAGTAGTCTTGCAGAGCACTATGATCTTCCTTTTTATCTCAGGAAACTGCTTTGAGAATAAAAAATACAAATGTAAAAATAAAACACTAAAATCCTCCAGTGCCCTCCATTACTTGTAGAGATCTGGGACTAAAAATTCACAAAACCAGAGCTAAAGCCCCCACCTAGCATCACGTATGACTTAAAGAGACACTCCACTACACAAATAATAATTAAAAAAATATAACAATTATAAAAAGCCCACCATGTGAGAGCAGTTGCCATCACTGAAAGCATAAGATGGACACTTCAAGTAGGTCCCCAGATGACTCCTATGTTTGTCACCCTGTGTCCATTATAGGTGCAGGGTGTGTATTACTTGTTACATTTCTTATGTGCTCTCCTGCCCTGCTGATGCCCTCTACCAACTAGGCGAATTTGGCTGTGGAACCTGTGCAGCACCATCTGTCGACACAGCAATTTGCACTACCTGAATAACAAGGCTTCCTAATTTGCATGTTTAGGTAGATTTGCATATTATGGTTTCTGAAGGCAGGGAGCAGATTTCTTGTTTGTCATTATCTTCCCCACCCCTTTTTAAATAGGCTAATGTGTTATTATGTTTCCCCATATGATAATGTTATATGTACAGTCAGGTCCATAAATATTGGGACATCGACACAATTCTAATCTTTTTGGCTCTGTACACCACCACAATAGATTTGAAATGAAATGAACAAGAGGTGCTTTAACTGCAGACTTTCAGTTTTAATTTGAGGGTGTTTACATCCAAATCAGGTGAACGGTGTAGGAATTACAACAGTTTGTATATGTGCCTCCCACTTTTTAAGGGACCAAAAGTAATGGGACAGATTACAGTCATAAATTAGACTTTCACTTTTTAATACATGGTTGCAAATCCTTTGCAGTCAATTACAGCCTGAAGTCTGGAATGCATAGACATCACCAGATGCTGGGTTTCATCCCTGGTGATTGTAACGGATCGACGTGCACCCCGACTGGGTACCTCCGTTGAAGGATGCTCCTAGCGCTTCCTGAGGACTCCAAGCACTGCAGCAGACACCACAACCACTGAACCGGAGAAAGATATAAATTCTCTCAAGCATATGAATGCTGTATACAGCCGAATAGGACAAACCATGTGAATAGGTTTGTACTCCTAGCAGTCAAACTGGAACAGCATACAATAAATGACACTTAAAATGACACTTCACTTTGAGGGTTAAGCGGGAACTCTCGATTTGTTCACACAACCTCCTTTTAAGACATTCTCCCATGCAAGGGAGGGATCCACAACAATTAGTACCACAGCCAATAATGTACCAGTTACCTCCCACACATCTCCTCCTCTTAGTGTGACACATAATCCCATTATTCCAGACACAAATTCTCTGGGTTTCTGGATGTACCCCTAAATATAGGGTTACCCATTTAAATGTTACATCCCCTGGTAGCCCTGATCTGGGTGAGACACATATCCAAAAATCACCCAGATCGGACCAGGGGTTTTGGGAATTATGGAGGGTTAAAGTTTTGACTGACCGTATGGCAAAAGTATCCGAAAATAGTTCCATGTACTTTGGCCCTGCAGTCGGTCACAGAAAAGGGAATGAAAACACACGAATTGCCTGGGTAATGGAGACTGGGGAGGATTCGAATGAATCCCCTTGTTCGTGGGGTTCTTTCTACCGAACGGCAGGCCGTTCGGTAGTTCCTACACGAATTGCTGGAAGTCTGGAGGTCTCAGCGGTGTTTGCCTAGTCGAGTGTCCGATTTTAGTTCCAGACACTCGACGGCAAAACACCGCTGTTCGGGAGTTTAAGATGGCTGCCGCCACGTGTTTGTTTCCCGAATGGTGGCCACCCAGAGGACGAAGAACACATTACATAAATGGCCAATTACCCGTTTGCAACATTGTTGCAAACGGTAATTGGAGGCACACTTATTCCTGGGTGGTCTGTTGTTCGGTAGTTTCACTCAATATAATGAATGGAGCGATTCTACCGAACAATCAGACGAATGCTGCATACACATATACAATTTAACGAACACATAATAACATACATAATATTTAAGACAGCCTGAATGCAATCTGCTACACAGTCTTAAAGGGGCATTGTTCCTAAAAGTCATTATATGTCCACGGATGGTCCTTAAAGGGCCAGTAGCAACAATATTAAACACCCCATGCCCAAATATTGCATTCAAAAGTACAAATTTACCAGGGGCCATAGTCAGCAGGTAGGAGGCGGGCAGCCAGGCCTCTCCAGTGGCGAGGCGGGTTCCACCACAGTGATGCTCTGCCAGGCCTCTACTGCAACTGTCTTCAGTTCCTGCTTGTTCTTGGTGCATTTTCCCTTCAATTTTGTCTTCATCAAGTGAAATGCATGCTCAATCGGATTCAGGTCAGGTGATTCCACATTCCACTTCTCTCCCTTAAAAAACTCTATGGTTGCTTTTGCAGTATGCTTCGGGTCATTGTCCATCTGCACTGTAAAGCGCTGTCCAATGAGTTCTGAAGCATTTGGCTGAATATGAGCAGATAATATTGCCTGAAACACTTCAGAATTCATCCTGCTGCTTTTGTCAGCAGTCACATCATCAATAAATAGAAGAGAACCAGTTCCACTGGCAGCCATACATGCCCACGCCATGACACTACCACCACCATGCTTCACTGATGAGGTGGTATGCTTTGGATCATGAGCAGTTCCTTTCCTTCTCCATACTCTTCTATTTTCATCACTCTGGTACAAGTTGATCTTGGTCTCATCTGTCAATAGCAAGTTGTTCCAGAACTGTGAAGGCTTTTTTAGATGTTGTTTGGCAAACTCTAATCTGGCCTTCCTGTTTTTGTGGCTCACCAATGGTTTACATGTTGTGGTGAACCCTCTGTATTCCCACTGGTGAAGTCTTCTCTTGATTGTTGACTTTGACACACATACACCTACCTCCTGGAGAGTGTTCTTGATCTTGCCAACTGTTGTGAAGGGTGTTTTCTTCACCAGGGAAAGAATTGTTCGGTCATTCACCACAGTTGTTTTCCGTGGTCTTCTGGGTCTTTTGGTGTTGCTGAGCTCACCGGTGCGTTCTTTCTTTTTAAAGATGTTCCAAACAGTTGATTTGGCCACACCTAATGTTTGCTATCTCTCTGATGGGTTTGTTTTGTTTTTTCAGCCTAATGATGGCTTGCTTCACTGATAGTGACAGCTCTTTGGATCTCATATTGAGAGTTGACAGCAACATATTCCAAATGCAAATAGCACACTTGAAATGAACTCTGGACCTTTTATCTGCTCCTTGTAAATGGGATAATGAGGGAATAACACACACCTGGTCATGGAACAGCTGAGCAGCCAATTGTCCCATTACTTTTGGTCCCTTGAAAAGTGGGAGGCACATATACAAACTGTTGTAATTCCTACACCGTCCACCTGATTTGGATGTAAATACCCTCAAATTAAAGCTGAAAGTCTGCAGTTAAAGCACATCTTGTTCATTTCATTTCAAATCCATTGTGGTGGTGTACAGAGCCAAAAAGATTAGAATTGTGTCAATGTCCCAATATTTATGGACCTGACTGTACATATAACATTATCATATGGGGAAACATAATAACACATTAGCCTATTTAAAAAGGGGTGGGGAAGATAATGACAAACAAGAAATCTGCTCCCTGCCTTCAGAAACCATAATATGCAATCCATTGTGGTGGTGTATAGAGCCACAAGGATTAGAATTGTGTTGATGTCCCAATATTTATGGACCTGACTGTATTTGATTGAGTGTGTCACCATAACTCTTAAATGTAATGTGGGTAGGGGTAGTCCTAAGTGACTATAGGGTATTGCGTTTTAGTTCCATTGGGTACTATGTGTCCTTTGTGGTTTATTAAGGGATCCCAGTAACAGAGTCTTTGGACCTGTTGGCTGCCTGCTTTGGTTCCTGGTGCCCAAGACAAGTTAAAAAAGAGCTAGGCCTGAGAGCAACAAGTGCCTTTGTAAAGCAGTACCTGAAGAGGCAACAGCAGAGGGGATGAAACCTGCCTCGAAGGAGAGAGCTGTAGACTGGTCCAGGGTGTAAGAAGTTCTCAGCGACCTCAGTCAAGCTTTGGTGACTGGGGCTGAAGCATTCCATAATCCCTGATAGCAGCTAGGAAGCTGACCTGGGGGAGGTACTCAGTCGTAGCATGGGAGCTCAGTCACACTCCCCTTCTTCCCCAGCCCAGACTTTCTCTGGCTGTCCAATCACAGACTTACCAATGCAGCTCAATAAGAAGTCTTTGCAAGGCATGTGCTTGGGGCAATTTCTGCCTCTTGAGTTTAGCTACATTGAGCTGGACCTGTTGTCTGATTGACAGCCAAGAGGGTGTAACAAAGTTAATTGATAAAATTGCCAATGAAATATGCATTTTTTTGTTTCAAATGTTTTTATTGGGTTTTCCAAATATATATTCATACAATATAATAATAATCATATTGATAATACATAAGATTAATAACAATGAGTCTATAAAATTATTAATAATATAATTAAAATAAAATGAAAATAAATAAATAAACAAACGAGATATAAACAAATAAAGTTAATAATAAAGATAACATAAAATGGGGGGAGGGGGGGAATAATAAAAAGAAAAATAAATTAAACAATAAAATTATTTAATTTATACAATCATCCATAAAAAGTTACATATTTTTAGTCATTTTATTATATGCATTTTTTTTATAAAATGTAAAAAGAGAAAAAGCACTTTACACATACACTATTTCAGCAAGCTAAAGTGCTACAGAGGTCTAGAGTGTCCCATAATAGGCAATAGGCTCCCATCTTCCTATAGGGGTTTACATATAGGATAATGCAGGTACACTGCCATACCCTAAAGTGTCAGGGGATGATTCTATATTTTGATTATTTATTTAAACATCTGTTACTGTTAGAACCAAATATATTCCCCATACCACCTCTTCCTTGTTTGCGGTCTAAATGCTTCCTCAAATATTATAAAATCTTCCAAAACTCATAATGCTAATCTTGTAATTAATAGGAGCCAGGCAAAGGATTTAACAAATACATCCTGTCATTAGAGAATTTAAAGTACTAATTATAGTGCAAAACTGATATATTGGCGCCACAAGTAGCAGAAACAACGGAAAACAATCAGGAGGGCTCTGATGCCATACCATGGAAAGATGTCAAAATGCCTTTTTATAGTTTGACAACATACCTGAGTCCCACTTGGCACGGGGACTCGTGGCTGCATTCCATGTATATAGTCTTCTCTAAAAGGAAAATTCTGATTGCTCTAAGAGCTATGCAGAACCGCATACATTGACTGGATGTGTCCACTGAGTGCTCAATGAGCACAGCACTTCCTTTTTTCACCTGCTGGAGAAGACTGGATGAAGATGATGCAGCTGTGGTGCCTGGCAGGACCCAGGTAAGTTGTCAAACTGCATTTAAATTCTGTGAAATCTTACCATGGGACAGCATCAGGGCACATGTGACACCATAAGCACTACATTTACCTGCAACAGTATGACACTTGGATTGTTTCTTTAAGCTCAAACCATGTTCAGCGTTTAATATTATTATAGCATCAATCTGTCAACAGAAATATAGCAAATATGACAAAATGTGTCATATTTTTATATGTGTGAGCGGAAAATTATGCAAAGGATTCAGACCTTTGGAGTATGTGTTTCAAGTATCCAATAAATGGTCATAAACTAAATACCTTAAAATGGGCACAGCCACTCATTCCTTATATCTTCATCTGTTTCAGATCAGGGCATAAAGTTGTATTGTTTTGTATCCTTGCAGGAGATCAGTACTGTGGCGGACGCCTGGATAAACCTACAGGGTCTTTTAAAACCCCTAACTGGCCAGATCGTGACTATCCTGCTGGGGTCACTTGTGTATGGCATATTATTGCTCCAAAACATCAGGTAAGTTAACACGGTTATTGCGTGCACTTTTTAAAAAACATTTTTTAAATAAACGGCCACATAATATGAAAATGTTGCATTAGATATTCTTTAAGTGTACCTTGTTTTTTTTATCACACGTAATCAAAAACATATTTTCCATTGGCCCTTTTTATAGGTGATAGAGGTAAAGTTTGAAAAGTTTGATGTGGAACGTGATAATTACTGCCGCTATGATTATGTGGCTGTGTTTAATGGAGGAGAAATCAATGATGCCAAGAGGATTGGAAAATTCTGCGGAGATAGTCCACCTGCGTGAGTATACCCAATCAATAGATAGCTCAAAAATGGAACTTCTTAATCCTTCTATAAACACAAAGCGATTGGTAAAACGCCTTACTGGAGTTACATATAATGGATGTAAGATATGTCAGATCTTTGCTTGATCTACTTTTCATATTTTAAGGAGGAGTTCTAAGAGACAGGTCAGCCTGGCATGAATGTAGACCAGGCTGTCTTTCTGTCATCTATGGCCAGCCCACTGAGGGCGGAGACTGCAGGGAGCACTATTTCAGTTCTCTCTACAGACTCCTAGTGCCCTGAACATAGTGCAAGCGTGTCTCATGATGCACTCACACTATGCTTGCTGGGGACATTTCCCTAGTGTCCACAAAATGAGGACAGCATGGCATTGGCATGGAAGCTTGGCTTGTGCTAGAGTCAGGCTATGGGTGTAGAGTTTTACACCATTCCCACAAACTTGGAAAAGACAGAGAAACTAGTACTGTTTGAAGCTTTAGGCAAAACCAAATCAACTGAATAGCCACTGATATACATTAAAACCACCTGTCTAATACCGGCTAGGCCCCTGTCCTGCTGTCAAAACAGCTCTGAAGTGTCAAGCCATGGACTCCACAAGACCTCTGAATGCGTCCAGTGTTATCTGGCGCCAACCCAAATATTACTATATTATTCGGGATAGTACTCTATTAAAAAAGTATATGTAAATAATGAACTCTTTGTTTTATTTTTATAATATATAAACTAAACATAGTCCACTGTCACCTTACATTCTGGAATTACATTATGTGGACACCCATGAGTCTGCTGGTATATTGTGCATTTGTTTCTATTTGGATTGCCAGATATACTCATATTTAAACAAACCCATCTGTTGGGAGCAGTAGGGGCCCATCATAAGGGTACAGACATACACTGAACATTAACCTTCATATATTCTCATTCTTCTAGATATGCTACCAGCATTGGGAAGATTGCATTAAAGAGAGTTGTTCCCAGCTTGTTGTGCTAGTGGGTAGTAGACATGTGCAAGAGTGAAATTTTCGTCTCGTACAAATTAATTCATACTAAATAAAAATGTCATTAGTCAATTCCTGTCATTTTATGTATTTTATATAGAAGTGATAGAGAGCTACAGTAAGATTATGTGTAACCAAAAGTTACAGCAAGAACTATAACAATGTTGCAATATGAAAAAGCTATTTAGATCTAAATAGCTACTTTTCCCACATACTCTTACCGTAGCTGCCCAGTCCCCTCCATTATTTATTTAATTAGGGTCCCCACAGGCCGCTCATGGGTGGGGACCAGGGGGGACATTAGGTCCCCCCTTTAATTAATTAGGGTCCCCACCCGCGGCTCATGGGTGGGGACCTGGGGGGGGACATTATGTCCCCCCTATTATTTATTTAATTAAGGTCCCCACCCGACTGTCATGGGTGGGGGCCTGGGGAGCGCAATATGTCCCCCAGATTTTAGTTATTTGTGTTCCCCACCATGGGGGAATAGGGTGACCTGTGCAAATAGCTGCCGAGTCACTAGTACTTTTAAATTTGTTTAGGTGACATGCCCCTACTCGTGGCATGCTGCTAGTAGGGGCATGCGGGAGGACTTGACTTCCCTTTTATTAAAATGGGGGTCATAGTGTCAGTGTGAGTAAGGGGTTTTAAAAGACCCTGCGTGTCGCTGAGTAACCTGTGTCTTTTTTGAAAATTCTTCCTAGAACACATTATCAGTTCTGATGGTTTTGTCTATTATGTATTCCTTTTGCGCACTCCATTTATTGTGTAATGCATTCTATTTATTAAACTTTACACATCTTTTTTTTTTTTTTGCACCAAAAGAATATTCTGTTTTCTGTCATTTTTTTGTGGCAGTTTTATTTTGTTGTAAAAAGTGAGAAAGAAAACACCCAGCATATTTTCACATAATTCTAAGTTAATGATGCAAAACCATGACGGGAACGTATGACTTTTCACTTTTCAGCCTAATTTTAATACACAGAATCTGGAATGTTTTTTCAACGCCCTCAAAGAAAATAACCCTATTCAGATACTTGTAATAAATGTACTCAAACAGTTCCACTTTAAGTCAGACTTATTTTGGGGTCTGCTCCAGGAATCCTGATTTTGTCCCTGCATCCAACCAGATAACTGTCCCATCATGATGAGAGTGGTCTAGCTGCACTCTCTGCATTGTCTGTCCTCAGTGGCTGACACATTCCTTCTTTGGATGGCCCCAAATGTTCTCTGGTCAGGAATGTTCAACTTTTTTTACACATGTTGCCTCACTGTCATGCCCCCTATGTGCCGTTTTATATCTCGCAAAGTTGGAAGTTATGCCCTTGTATCCTCGGTTATGCTGGTTGAAGAAGGCCTATATGAGTTGGGTGCTTTCCCATTGCATAGTTCATTATTTATAAGGAAATACGTGCAAGCACAGTCACTGCTTGCTTTTTGGGACTAAACAGAGAGCATTGTGTCGATATCACTTCTCGTGAAGTAAAAAGTTACACTCTATATGCTTGCTGTATGCCTACATTATAGACCTGCTTTATATTAAAGTATCCCCATTGCAACGCATTGTAAAAAGTGGCTGCTAGGGCCACACAGTGGATTCTCTGGCCAACAAACAGTCCAGAGCAAGTCTGCATAGCACAAGGCGCAGTGAGAATGATTTGTAAACCATGGAACACATTGCGAGCACAGCTGCATAAAATTGTGTACTCTTTTTGTGCAGCTCTTACCTGTAGCAGATTACATTCAACTTAACATAACTTTTACATGCTTTTTTGCTACCAGGATGGAATCTGCGCTTAATGTCAGCAGTCTGTGTCATTTGTGTGTAAAATGCACGCTCTGTGAGCAAATTTGCTCAGACAAAATCAAGATCAATTGTGAAGAAGCAAAGTTAAAACGCACAAAACAAATAAATACATGCTGCCCTTCTAAAACATGTAAACAAAAAATAAATCTGAAGCGAAAGGAAAAAAAAAATCTCATCGCATCATATGCCTAATGAAAATGACCAGATTACAAACAATATTGCACTCACAGTATACTGAGCCAGCAATATCAGCTCAATTTAACAGCTGTATATAATGTATTTAAAATACAAAGGTTTTGATTCACAGGTGATATTATGGCACTCGTGTGAGAGATATTTAGCTCACCTTCCCTCTATTTTTTATTTTGATTTGTTAAACTCGAGATCATTGCGTTTCGTAACCAGACATAAAAAGCTTTGATGGAAAATATATATATTTTTTCATTTCCATTTATTCAAACATTGGCTCTTTTTATGTAGTCCAGGTTTGCTTTATTTTTTTATTGTCCAGCCGTAATCTTTGTTTTACAAGCCCATCTTTTACAAGGTGACCACATGTTGCCGCTCAATTTTGTTTCATGAAATTAATATGTGTACTACATCACTTTTATTATGCAAACCCTCAAAACCATCATAAATATTTATGACCAACTTCAGAATTTTTTTCCCGAATGTTATGTTTTCTTCCGATTGGCAATGTAATATAATAGATATTGGCAAATAATATTCTGGTAGGATAATGAATAGAAGCAATATCTTTTTACTTTGCTAACTTATACAATGCAGAAAAGCAAAGAAGTCAGGAAAAAAGGGTAATTTATGAATTTACCTACCATAGCATAATATATAACAGCCAAGAGTAAAACTGTCATGTAAACCAATTTTAGAATGATATTATTCTTTACTGAGTATATTACATATAAACATGGGGCATTCCAATACCCTATGTCTGTCTACTTTGTCCACTTCCACATTAGCAGTGTAAATATTGTTCCTATTTGGACCGCACTGACTGGCTGAGAGTGTCAGCTGACTTGGTCATCCTATCAGTGCCATTAAATATGTATTACATCGGTAGTGATAATGCAGAAATCAAGTGGAGTGGAGTGTGAGTGGAGTCCAGGCCATGGGTGTCTCAGAGACCCCTGAATTTGGTCAAACTGTTCAAAAGCAGACCAAAAACCAGGGGACAGTGCCCACAGTCTGTTAGCGCCATAATGACTTGATTATGGAGCTTAGACTTCCCCTTTAAGAGGTTGTGAACTACGAGTAGTACTTGGATAGATGTAACATAGCTTTTATGTTGGGTTAAACAGCCAACAATCGTCATAAATATGAAATAGTAGACTTGTACATAAATACACACACCACGGCTATGTTCCGATGACATAGCAGGTATCAAATATGGCCAAACCAATCAATCTGTGCTGTTTACATTGAGTCAGGATTACTACTTAGCAATGTGTTTATTTTTGCATATATAAATATATATATTTTATAACCTATATATGTATGGTGTTTGAAAGACCTTTCTTCTGTCCTCTTTCCAGGCCCATTGTATCTGAACGAAATGAACTCCTCATTCAGTTCTTGTCTGATTTAAGTTTAACTGCAGATGGTTTCATAAGCCATTACAAATTCAGACCCAAAAAGTTACCCACAACCACAGCCTCTCCTGTTACCACAGCTGCCCCTACAACCGCAAGTAGGTTTTCATTTATTTTATTTTTTTTCATAATCTCAGAAATGTTTACCACATTAATATGAAGGTTTCACATAGCAACCTATGACCCATGTAAAACAAAGTCCTTTTTAAACAGTAGAGATACTAATCTTTCCCACCACCCCCTACGGAAAAAAAAATAATAATAAAAGAATGCTTGATGGATAAGAAAATGGCATGTTAATGGAAAATCACTGATTTGTATCCACGAGTTTTTTTTGAAGTCTGATACTCCTTATGATAAGAATAAGCAAGATTCCTAAATATTACTGTAAGATCAGTTACCATTCAGCAAAGCTTATTAGCAATAACTAAGTACTAGCCCTAATCTCACGTTGCATTTTCTGCAGCCTGTGATTATTACCTGAACGTAGGAACTTATATTGTATTCTGTGTTCAGTAAAACAGTACAATTTAGCAATAGGGTGATTATATTAGATATGGTAATTTGGGGTCAGTGACATTATATAATTAATTTTAAGTTGTGCCTGCCTCTGGATGATATAGTATTTTTTTTTATTTCTTTGTATGAATATAATATACGTAGTGCACTATTTTTTATATATTGTGAATTGCTTTCATGTGAACTAATACCTGTTAAATGTATACTACATATAAATTAAGCTATTATAGTATTTTGTTTTATATTTTGAATTTGTTTTTATTATCATTTATTATACACAAAAAAATGTGCTAAGAAAAAAATTGCAACACAAATATATTCACGCATGTGCATCAGAAAATTGTTTAAATAATTCTAGATTTGTAAAAAAAAATTTCATTATTTTCCATTTTTCTTTGACCGCTTCTCTAAATTGTTTATTTGTTTCTCTTGCTTTTTCTGAAAGTCAGAAAAAGCCATTTTTTTTGCACTGCTTCCTTTTTTATGTTAAATTGTTGATTTACAATACATTTCTGGCATGTTAAGGAAATATAAATGTATTATTTGCCTAAATGCCAAATCACCAACTGTATAAAATCTATAGCTATAGTAAGCAAAGACTATGGTCAAAGCATTTCCATTGTATTCTTCACTTATTTTAAGAATAATTGACCAAAAATTAAATAGCTGTTTAATTTACTCTTTTTTTTTTCTTTTTAAGTGTGCTTATGCTTTAAATGCTTTAAATAAACTTATTATTAAATTAAACATCATAAAATTGAAGCTCAGAAATTTTTAGATATGAGGTAAAAACAGTATAAACATTGTTATGATATTTATTGGTTAAACCAGTGTAAATATGAGTGGTATTTTTCAGATCATTCTTTGTCTGTGAGTGTCCGTTTTCATTTTGTACATTATATTGTGTTGCTATGTGCGTCAGAGCTGCATGATGCATGCAGATGTCCTCACAAACGTCTCCCACTACTACATATGTTGTTTATGTTGAAATAAGCAGATTTTCAAGAAAGACACTAAGGTTTACTTACTGAATAGTAGATTGTGGGATATTGAAAACCCACTTGTATTATTGAATAATAAAAATGGCTATCAACACAGTTGACCACAACACAGTGTATAGTTAATTAACACCAACGTCTTGAAAGGTAGATGTGAAATTTTAGCTCTGCATTCAGATTCAGTAACATTGTAAATATAGTCATTTGCACATGCATACACACGTAGCGATATTCCAGTGGCTACTGTGCAGGTGTAAAAGAATAGGCATAACAAATAATGGTAAAGCTGCAGTGTTATGTGTCGTTCATAACGAATACTTTTTAAAGTATTTTTAAGTTTGAAGTTAGTGTAAGCTACTCCTGGGCAGTAGCAACTATTTGTAGTTACTGCAGTTTACTCAAACAAACTAAGGGGAGCGCCTATTAACTGATACCTGTCTACCCAAAAGCTTTTTTTTTTAATAATAAATAATCATTTTAATAATATGAAGACGTAAGTTAAGAATGGAATAGGTTAGCACATAGCGATTTTGTACTGTATGATTTTAAACTTGTATGGTGTTGTCATATCATATTATTTGAAGAATCAAAATCTGTTTTTTCTAGCCTTGCCCAAAATCTTTTCCTTTAATGTTATCTCTAACTCAACACCGTAAAGGAGGAGACCATATTTAAAAGAAGAAAAACTACCACAACAAGAGGACATAGTCTTAAATTAGAGGGACAAAGGTTTAAAAATAATATCAGGAAGTATTACTTTACTGAGAGGGTAGTGAATGCATGGAATAGCCTTCCAGTTGAAGTGGTAGAGGTTAACACGGTGAGGGAGTTTAAGCATGCGTGGGATAGGCATAAGGCTATCCTAGCTATAAGATAAGGCCAGGGACTAATGAAGGTATTTAGAAAATTGGGCAGACTAGATGGGCCGAATGGTTCTTATCTGCTGTCACATTCTATGTTTCTATGTTTCTATGTTAATGTATAAGTGGCTTGTGGTTTCCTTATTCCAAAATACATGCCTTTGCATTTATCTGTATTGAATCTCATCTGACACTTGCCTGCCCAGTCCCCTGATATATCATGTTCAGACTTTATTTTCTTACCTAGTTTTGTGTCACCTGCAAACACACACAAAATACTTTTAATGCCTACTTCAAGATCATTTATAAACAGATTAAAGAGAAGTGGACCCAGGACAGAACCCTGAGGCATTCCACTTACCACTTTTGTCTAATTGGAAAATTTTCCATTTGCTACTACTCTCTCCACTCTACCTTTAATCCAGTGTTCTATCCAAGAACACATTTTTCATCAAAGCCAACGGATTTCAGTTTTACTAGTAACCTTTTGTGTGGAACTATGTAAAATCCCTTAGCAAAATCCAATTAGATCACATCTAATGGATGGCCCTTATCTATATTTCTACTAACTTCTTCTTAAAGTGCAATGAAGTTAGTTTGGCATGACCTGTCTTCCATAAAACCCTGTTGATTCCTGCTAATGATATTTTGTTCAAAATAAATTCTTGAATATTATCCCTTAACAGCCCTTTAAATAATTTCCCAACCACAGATGTTAAGATCATGGGTCTGTAGTTTCTGGTTTAAGCTTTTGAACCATTTTAAAATATAGACACCAGATTTGCTTTTTTCCAATTCTCTGGTTCAATTCCTGAAAGAAAAGATTTCTGAAAAATTAAAAACAGTGGCATGGAGATTTCTACACTAAGCTCCCTGATCATGCTTTGGTGAATACCATCTGGCCCTGGTTCTTTGTTTACTTTATTTAATTCTGAAACAATTTTCCTGTGTTAAACAATCAACTGTTGGCTGAGAAGCTTTTGTAACAGGGATTTGCAAATCTACAGCCATAGATCTTTCTTCCCTATATGCTGAAGAAAAAAAATTATTTAGAATACCTGCCTTGGCCTTGACTATGACCCTTGTACTAAACCACACTTAATTTACTTATTTTATGTTTGTTTCCTGATGGTATGTGTTGAGAAATGTACTTTTCTAGAAGTTGTTTAACTCCTTAAGGACCAAACTTCTGGAATAAAAGGGAATCATGACATGTCACACAAGTCATGTGTCCTTAAGGGGTTAAAAATGTGCCATTTATACTCTGTGCTTTTGCCAGTGAATATTACTGACAACCAATTAGTTGTAAAGAGGCTTTTGTCCTATTGAATTTAGCCTTTTTAAAATTAAGTGTTTTTGTTTAGCCCATATAAATTTCCATTTTGTTTTTTTACTTAATCTCAAATCATAGTCACTATTTCCCAAGTTGACATCATTAGTTATGAAAAGATCCAGACAAGCATCTCTTTTAGCAGGCACTTCTACTAATTGAGACATGAAATTATAATTTGTCAGGTTCCAAAAAATGTTTTCCCTCAAATGTAATACAAGTCCATTTGGCCCAATAAATATCTGGATTTTAAAATCTCCTATTATTAACAAATTAGCAATTTGTGCAGCCTTAATAATTTGAGATAGCAGTTACTCATAAGGCTTCCACATTCTCACCTGTGTTTTCACATTCAATTTCTATAACACCTGGCTTCAAAACAGGTTTAATATAAAGACATATCCAGTCTCCTTTTCTATATCAATAACGTATATCCATTTAAATGAATAACCCACTCAATTATTTAATCCTAAATCTCAATTATTTAATCCAAGACTCAGTAATCCCAAGTATGTCATACTGCTCCTTGTATGCCAATATCTCAAGCTCACCCATTCACTCTCGTTTCTATACTATCTACCACATTTACCCTTCTTTTACTCCCACTTCTAGTGTTAAGCCTCATTTAACCTTCTACCCATTCTCTCCCCCAGCTCAAAAGACCATTTAGGTGCAAACCACCATGTCTATAAAGATTGTACTGAAGTGCAAAATCGTACACATACAGTGCATTAAAAACTCAAAACCTCTTTCCTACTCCAAGACCATACACTGTGTGCAGAATTATTAGGCAAATTAGTATTTTGACCACATCATCCTCTTTATGCATGTTGTCTTACTCCAAGCTGTATAGGCTCGAAAGCCTACTACCAATTAAGCATATTAGGTGATGTGCATCTCTGTAATGAGAAGGGGTGTGGTCTAATGACATCAACACCCTATATCAGGTGTGCATAATTATTAGGCAACTTCCTTTCCTTTGGCAAAATGGGTCAAAAGAAGGACTTGACAGGCTCAGAAAAGTCAAAAATAGTGAGATATCTTGCAGAGGGATGCAGCACTCTTAAAATTGCAAAGCTTCTGAAGCGTGATCATCGAACAATCAAGCATTTCATTCAAAATAGTCAACAGAGTCGCAAGAAGCGTGTGGAGAAACCAAGGCGCAAAATAACTGCCCATGAACTGAGAAAAGTCAAGCGTGCAGCTGCCAAGATGCCACTTGCCACCAGTTTGGCCATATTTCAGAGCTGCAACATCACTGGAGTGCCCAAAAGCACAAGGTGTGCAATACTCAGAGACATGGCCAAGGTAAGAAAGGCTGAAAGACGACCACCACTGAACAAGACACACAAGCTGAAACGTCAAGACTGGGCCAAGAAATATCTCAAGACTGATTTTTCTAAGGTTTTATGGACTGATGAAATGAGAGTGAGTCTTGATGGGCCAGATGGATGGATTGGTAAAGGGCAGAGAGCTCCAGTCCGACTCAGACGCCAGCAAGGTGGAGGTGGAGTACTGGTTTGGGCTGGTATCATCAAAGATGAGCTTGTGGGGCCTTTTCTGGTTGAGGATGGAGTCAAGATCAACTCCCAGTTTCTGGAAGACACCTTCTTCAAGCAGTGGTACAGGAAGAAGTCTGCATCCTTCAAGAAAAACATGATTTTCATGCAGGACAATGCTCCATCACACGCGTCCAAGTACTCCACAGCTTGGCTGGCAAGAAAGGGTATAAAATAAGAAAATCTAATGACATGGCCTCCTTGTTCACCTGATCTGAACCCCATTGAGAACCTGTGGTCCATCATCAAATGTGAGATTTACAAGGAAGGAAAACAGTACACCTCTCTGAACAGTGTCTGGGAGGCTGTGGTTGCTGCTGCACGCAATGTTGATGGTGAACAGATCAAAACACTGACAGAATCCATGGATGGCAGGCTTTTGAGTGTCCTTGCAAAGAAAGGTGGCTATATTGGTCACTGATTTGTTTTTGTTATGTTTTTGAATGTCAGAAATGTATATTTGTGAATGTTGAGATGTTATATTGGTTTCACTGGTAAAAATAAATAATTGAAATGGGTATATATTTGTTTTTTGTTAAGTTGCCTAATAATTATGCACAGTAATAGTCACCTGCACACACAGATATCCCCCTAAAATAGCTATAACTAAAAACAAACTAAAAACTACTTCCAAAAATATTCAGCTTTGATATTAATGAGTTTTTTGGGTTCATTGAGAACATGGTTGTTGTTCAATAATAAAATTAATCCTCAAAAATACAACTTGCCTAATAATTCTGCACTCCCTGTACATTGACCTCTCAAATCTCCCACTGCCTGTCCAAGTAGAGCACGGCATAGATAATATCTCAGAAAATACCACCTTGGAGGTCCTCTTCTTTAAGTTTGTTACCTAATTCCCTGAACTCATTCTTTAAGGTCCTGCATTTTCCTCTAATTTTGTCATTGGTATCAATATGGACCATGACAACTGGGACATTCCCAGCCCCCCCGCTCCGCCCCATATTCAATTCACTCTGTCAGCAACATGCCAGACCAAAGCACGCAGGAGACAGCAAAATGTCTGGTTGATGCAGTCAGAGCAGCAGATAACCCTGTCTACTCTGTTAATAATAGAATCTCCAACCATCACAACCTGCCTAGCCTTTCCACCATTCTGGATCTCATCTATATCAGCCGTTCCCCTGGCTTTTAAAATGAGCAGCTTCAACCAGCACAGCCACTCCTGTCCTCCAGCACAGTTACTGAAATTTCGTTAGTGAGTTGCCAGGAAGTCTGTTTTCCTTCTATGCTGTCCTTAAAGCAAAATGATTCTTTATTGAATTCTGATTAAAGTAGTATCAATATTCTCTGTGTCATTAGGTATCTAATTCAGTGACTATTGGAATGCACACCTCCCAACAATGAAAAAATGGAAGGTGCAGGCAGGTGACTAGGCCAGAAAGGGTATTGACAATGGGAAAGGACTGATACCGGGGCTTGTCAGTTATGCACTATGGACAACTTACCTCAGGGAAGACCATTTACAGAGTATTTGTGAAGGTTATTTAGCGCACAGCGAGAGCATCTAAAGATCATCCATCACGCTGCACAGTTTGAGGACATTTTCCTTGTGACCCCAGATGCAAGGAGCAAACCTTGGAAGGTGGGGCAGAATTCAGAATTTGGCCTGGTCTGCCAAGCCTGGGACATTTAGGCGGTATGGGAGTGATTGATACAGTCCAGACTACCACTTGGTATAGAAGAGAACCATGCAAACACCATTGCCCACACATACATGTGGCTATCACAGATGGTAGATAAGAAGACAGCATTCTAGGCTGTCTTTTTAAAACCAGTAGAATCCATTAGAAGATGGGGTCAGAGCACAGGGAGATGTGCTTCTCATAAAGTTTAAACTGAAGCTTTTGAATTTATTAGTGTTTTGTTTTCTTTGGATACACTCCATTGTATCCACCAATAATGGACACCAGTTGCTTTAAACCTAGAGAAATGTCAAGAAGGGACCAGGTTTGTGAATATTGTATTCTCTTCCCTATCATCCTTTTTGATTTAGTGGGGGCCAAGACCTATTTCTAAGTCATGGATTAGGAGAATTCATCCCATTTGGAATCCAACATTCTCTGTGTCAATGTGTCCTGTCTAAAGAGAACAGACAATATCTACCAATCTATCTAATATCATTCTGTTATTCTCAATGTCAAAGTGCACTATTGTTTACTTAAACGAAAAAGTCTTTAATTATCTGTTTAGTATCAAAAAATGGTTTTAAATCCCCATAAAACTTATTTTTATGTAATACTTTAGCCTATGGAACCCATGCCATTTCTGCCCAGAAAGATGTTGTGTAATGTTTTCTCACAGATTGAAGACTAAGCTTTACAGGATTACATAACTGGAGTCAGTTTTACAGAATGTGTTAAACTCCAATTTCCTGGATCCGTTGAGTCACATTAATGTGACACATAAAGGAATATATAAACCAGAGTCATGTGTTAGAATTAAAAAGATATTTATGTAAAAAAAGAAACAGAATATAACTTTGTGACCACATGATCTTCTCTAGAATATGTAATTTCGTCAAATAAAGTTTCTTGTAAATACACCTATAAACATACATTTTGTAAAGTTTTGTAATTGTATATCAATGTTGATGATCCAAGTAAAACAGGAATGGCATCTCCACAAAACCTAATGGTAGGATGTATTAAGACACTTTTTTTGCGGTCCAGTTTTTGCCAAGTTCCTCTTAAAAGGAGCATATTGTGTACAAAGACTGCAATACTCTGTGGATACATCGTGGGTGGTTCTATGACTAGTAGTCCTTTTAAAGATGCAGCTTGCTCATTTCCATGATGGTTGTAAATATTTACTTATGTGATAGTTAAAAGTTTACTCCAACCCTTTTTAATAACCTATGTTTTTTTTCAATGAATAATGCCCTCTTGGTGTTATTCTTTAGATCTCACCCGTATAACAGTAACAACAATGTTTTACTTAGCCGATATCAAGTGAAGCTCCTGGCTTGACTTTCCACACCTCCTACTGACATCACAGCAGCCACGCGCACGGGAAGGCAGAAGGAGACATCCACGCTTCCTTCTGTAAGGGAAATGATCAATACATCTAATGGCAGGGTATTGATCATTTCCCTATTCTGGGCATATTGTATGCACGTAATTGACATTTGGCAGTCTCAGGCTGCCAATATGTCAGTATGTGCAGTGTTTTAAGCAGAAGCATTGCACATGCTGATTTCTACCACCATGGCCCCTTTTAAAAGCACAGAGAATGCCCTGTAAGAAAATGTTGCAATTCTCAACTCATAATTAGCCACCCTCGGGGCCTGGAGCCCTGGGGATACCCAAGAGAGGACCCCCACGGCACCCTCATCGAAGACCTGCACCGAGACTCAAGCCTCAATGGGGCAAGACCGACCCGACACAGCGAATGAAACGGAGGGGCACAAAACTCAGAGAGGAGAACGCGCTGAGAACGCACACAGGGAGCTGTCACAGCCCAAGACAGGTGAACCCAGCCCGGCACACTGATTGGAAGGCACTATACTCACCAGCCAATGCACCCCCACATGGCTCAGGGGCTCTAAGCTGCCTCGCACCGGGGAGACTGCACAAGCTGCAACTATCAACACTGGGGGCATGCATCCAGCCCCGACTAGGCATCGGCTGACCCCAACGGGACTTGGACTCCAAGTCAGGCAAAATGCCCATTGTCACTCAGTTTCCTATGCCCCAACTGAACTTCCACGTATTTCGGCTGGCATCTATATTCTATGTTGGACTGTTTTTTTGGACTGCTCGCACAGGGGATCACAGGGGGTTTTATCCGTAGTCCATCGATTAAACACTAAGTATACCTATGCTTAGACTAGCCCATGTTCAAGCAAGTATTATACTCTTATGTTATTTTTTTATTATTTTAGTGCAATCTTATCAATATGCTGTTTAGCAGTTAGGTTTCAAGTGTTATATTTAATCTTTTCCCCACAAGCACTGCTAGAGCACTATTACAGTCTTGATCATAGAATGAGTGCATTTGTCATGTTTCACCACTGTCACTATGTCACTCCTCTGAATAATCTTCTCTAACATGACCATACGTTTTAGCAGCATGAATACTCTAATGTTAAATGCAAATCTTGCAAAAAAAAAAAAAAAGTGCTGTGAAGCTGACATATTATGTACGCTATTAGATAATCTTTTGTGATGCCCAGCGCAATGTCTCTGTTAAGGTGTATATCCTGCAAAGCACTACAAAAAAAAAAGAATACAAAAAAAAAAAGAATACAAAAAAAAAAAGAATTAGCCACCCTGCTTGTGTCATCTCTAACAACTTCATGTGAGCCTGTTTTTAACTCAGTTAACAAAATAATAGCACTGGTTATTAGTTGATTACTGTAAATCTATTTATAAAAACTACTGGTGGGAACACTAACTAGATAGAATTAAAACTCAGAGAAATCCTGAAATGAGTCACTTGTTTTTTAGTACGGACTTCAGACATGACATACTGTCTACCAAAAAAAAAGTTACTTGCTAAACTCTATGCGCATTTAAATAACTGGAAGTTTTTTTCGTATCACTCCGATGGCTATTAAAGTGTAAATTCACCTGCCACAGAAAGGCAAAACCTCTTTGGTGAGAGTTACACAATCAATTCATCTTGTTGCTCTCAGCTAAAAGGCAAAATATCTTATGAGACAGAGAAGGGCAGTCTTCCATACCCTTCCATACTTATTAACCCTTAATATGGAACACATTGGGTGGGCGGCAGAACTGTAACATGGTTGTGTAATACAAAAGAAATTACAAACATACAAAATTAAGCCCTACACTCAAACTACCACTAGTGTTGGGTGGCAGAAATGACTATACATACAATTTAAAAAAAAAAAAGTTAATTTAAAATGTATACACACAGCTCAGCCACTGACAGTACCGAGTGATCTGAACAACAAAACAATCTGCATTAAAAGGAGAGGACACCCAGGGAGATATACAGTAAAGCTATTACTACCTGTTGCGCTCACTGTCTGCAGCCAGGTTATGAATCTGTGATGTTATGTGCTGTGCCAAGTGCACACAAATGATAAGGTAGTCTTTCTTGCGTGAGGGGGCATGATGAAGGAGGCAGGCTTTTGGGGCAGCATTCTGCAAAATATGTTTATGTGCAATAACTATAAAGACCCGAGCATGCAAAATCCAGAATATTAATTTAGTCAAAAACAATTAAATGCATTAAAATTGCATTGGTACCCGGAGTAACCATTTAATTCCAACTGCCTTTCTCTAGAATAGGACTTTTAAAAAATATAAAAATAAAAAAATAACTGTTTCAGTTGGGCATGGCTTTAAATTACTAACTGGGCATATTGTACAGCATTGCAGAATATATTGACACTCTATATTTAATAAAAAACAATAATAATGAGTTATTACCTATTTACTAAATTATAGTGTCAATAGATTTATCTTAGCGCACGTCTTCAACTTTTACTAAAAAACTGTGATTTGCTTGCCATCCAGCAGTTAAATTTATATCCCAATTATTTTTTACAGGATATTTGTTCTTTCATGTTAGTAGAGTTCTTTGCAATCAAAGCATGGCTTTGGAAATTCTATGTTGAATACTAAAAATAATGCTGGCTGGATTGGTTGGATTACAGGGCAGTAATCTCCCAGTAGTGCCCTGTTATTCACACATTCCTCTGTGGTTGACCACAAAAAAAGCTCGGAAATGAGACGTGTATAGTAAAAGAAAACTGTTGCACTCTGCTTGCATTCATTCTACAAATATATACTAGTCCATTCATTTCTACATTAGAGATGTGCCTTCTCCTTGTATTGCCCTTTACAAACGGTGTAATGCTCTGTGTGTGTATTATGTGTATACTTGACATGTAGTGGCCAGTACAGGTGCTCGTGAGGGAGACCATGTGCGTTACTTAGTGTCCACATTCTAACTATTTTCTAACTGGCTACAGAAATATAGCACACCAAATCCCAAAGCATGCTTCTTCTTAGTATCTGTCGATGAACATGACTGGTATACCAGACCAATGGCCTTTAGAGTCTTTGGTTCTTCGTCTGGGATGAGGTAGAACAGATCAGCAATCAATCAAAATGTATGGTTGAAATGTAATCAGGAATTGTGTGAATCTGCTAAACTAGCATGGACCTAAATCTGTATGAAATGTTGTCATCCCTATTTTAAGCTCACAGAAACCCATCTGTCCTGAAAACAAAATAGTCCTATGTACCTTTTCAAGTGTCCATCGAGTGTATGGATCTGTAAAGTCCCAGATTCCATTAAAGACATTTATTAATTTCAGTAGCATTTTTCATATTAATAGTTTTGAGTCTTGACACAGATGTATGCTCTATATACCCTACTTGTACTTATTAAGGAGGTCTAATCTATACAAGGCAGTACATTTCCCATGAGGCCACCATATTATGTAGTAGAGAGAAACAGACTGTGAGTATGTGTACCGGGAAAGGGGGGGGGGGGGATGTTGGCAATGAGGCAATGTGGAAAGTATGGGTGACTGTATTAGTAAGTGCAAGTGCATTCCGCCTAATTGGATGACAGTCCGCAGCATTCCCGGCTGCTACTGTTTACATAATATTAACCATGTACTGTTAGATGACACTACAAGCCATTACTGAACTACTGGGGCCTCCTGAGAAAGGAACAGGTGCAAGGGCCAACCGTACATGTTTGTGAAACTGAAGACTCTGGGGAATTTATTTTCCTTAAGCAAAAATGTCCTGGTGACATTCAGATCCATCTCTTTACTTCCGAACTACAGGCCGAGCAGAGGTGAATGGGAAACACTCACATGTAATATCTGAAAACATTGAGTTACATATTGTAGTATGTTGTGCAGCATGGCTATTTAGGCGTAAAAAGTGCAAATTGGCTTTTAATTCACCCCAGTTTACTATTTAGTAAATAATCCCCTATATCAGTCTCTCCTTGGTCTGATATTTAGTGATTATGGTACAGCGCTAATGGCGTCATATTTGCAGAATGCTGTAAAAAAGGTAATTCTAGCATTGTGGTTACTCTTAAGGTGGATATCTCTGATCTTATTATTTTGAGTCCCGAACTTTCAGTTGAAGGAACACTATAGCGTTAGGAATACAAATATGTATTCCTAACGCTATAGAGCCCTAGTCATCGTTTAGATGACTAGGGCACCGTTCCGATGTGAATAAATGGTCAATTACCCATTTATTTGCTTACCTTAATCCAGCGCCGGGCTCCATCGGCACTGGTGACCTCTCCTCCTCCATCGACATCAGTTCCCGAGTGGAGCCGAATGCGCATGCGTGAACAGAGGCGTGCGCATTCAAACACGCCTATAGGAAAGCATTACTCAATGCTTTCCTATGCGGATCTTTTTGACGCTGGACTCTGTGAGAACGCCCAGCGTCAAATAAATGCAATTTACTCAGTGTAAATCGTGGAAGCGGCCTCTATTGGCTGTCAGTGAGACAGCCACTAGAGGCTGGATTAACCCTCAGTGTAAACATTGCTTTTTCTCTGAAACTGCTATGTTTTTAGCTGCAGGGTTAAAACTAGGGGGACCTGGCACCCAGACCACTCCATTGAGCTGAAGTGGTGGTCCTTTCATTTGTGCCATTTCAGAGGAAACTTTACCTTGAATTTCTGAGGGTGACCAAATTTTTTGGGATAATCTAAATCCGATATTACACTTAACACTCTTGTTCCAAAAACTGCAGAATTTCAGATCTAGTCTGCCTTATATCTCATTGGGAGTATTCTTGTTTAATGACAAGAGTGGGCTTTAAATAATCTGTTCTGTCTTTTTTTCCATTTCCACTGAGTGCTTAGTACCATATGAAAACAATTTAAAGACAAGATAAAAGAAGATTCTTATAGAAACATAGAAACATAGAATGTGATGGCAGATAAGAACCATTCAGCCCATCTAGTCTGCCCAATTTTCTAAATACTTTCATTAGTCCCTGGCCTTATCTTATAGTTAGGATAGCCTTATGCCTATCCCACGCATGCTTAAACTCCTTTACTGTTTTAACCTCTACCACTTCAGCTTGAAGGCTATTCCATGCATCCACTACCCTCTCAGTAAAGTAATACTTCCAGTTATTATTTTTAAACCTTTGTCCCTCTAATTTAAGACTATGTCCTCTGGTTGTGGTAGTTCTTCTTTTAAATATAGTCTCCTCCCTTTACTGTGTTGATTCCCTTTATGTATTTAAATGTTTCTATCACATCCCAACTGCCTCGTCTTTCCTCCAAGCTATACATGTTAAGATCCTTTAACCTTTCCTGGTAAGTTTTATCCTGCAATCCATGAACCAGTTTAGTAGCCCTTCTCTGAGCTCTCTCTAAGGTATCAATATCACCGGTGGGGGTTATCCCGGTCCCCACCAGGCAAACTCGCACCTTCACATCTCTTCCGTGCGGCTAAACATCGAAGGCAGACGGCTCCCACTCGGTCACAAGAAAATGGCTGACGGCGACGCAGCAGTTCCACAGACAGAGAGAGGAAACATTTTGTGGTGCACTGAATTGGTGCCCAAGACTCACCCAGCCCGAGCAAACACTGTGGGGGATTCCTCGATGGCACTCAACCTCCTCAAAAATCACCCCAGGAAAAGGCTCCAAGACTGGCAAGCATCACAGCAGCCTGCATATATATGCCTCCCCACACTGCAGTGGTGCTCCCTTGACATGGACATAAGGCCTACTCCGGCTGAGCACAACTCAACAAAGATCCTGAAGCCTGCGCCAATAATCTGCACCGGGAAAGCGCCTAAGGAAACCATCCCCTTGCACCAACTCCACTATGCGGCAGTCTGCACCACGGTACTAAGGCTTGACAGGAACCGTGTCCATACTCACCCAACAACCGAGAGACACGAGGAAGGCAGACTACAATTGCTGCATCCAGCAGCGGGACATTGGGACTCTGTGAACCTCTTGGGTATTATACAGGGACTCTCCCCACGCACGGAAATGGGCTAACTTTTTAGTATCTCTCTTGTGATCGGAGCAGGCGGAGACCCCAGTCCATACCTCAGCTAGCCCCATGTGATGTTGTGGTGGTTGTAGATATTGATAAGCATGCTCCCTCTCCGTTAGTGTTACTTTTAATGTTAAAGCTATATTAATTTTACTTTCCTGCCTATTGACACTTATAACACAATATGCCAAATCCTGCTTGGTGGTAATATACTCGAAGAACAACCATAGTAAAGCTTGCAACCCTAAAATCTCACAACAGTGAGTTAGGAAATCTGAATCTGTAACTCTTAAGCACTCACTCGCAACTGACACGTTGATTTATCTCTTGAGGAAACTACATTACATAAATCCAATGTTTAGTTTTGCCATGCAATTGTTTTTATATGTTGACAGATACACCGCCAATCGCTTTTGTGGCATTGCCTGCTTCATTGTAATTTTTTCTCATGCACAATAAAAGAAAGAATTAAAAAAAAAAAAAAACAGCAGCTGACAGTATTTGGTTGTGCTGGTTTAAAAAAGCTGTGACTGTGTTACCCACTTAACATGGTGTTGCGTTACTTATTGGGAATAGAAGGGTAATGGGATTTGGTGATCGAAGGAGTGTGTGATTTGCCATAGCAGCAAACACATGACCATAAATGTTAGGGATCGTTTGTAGACCGACAATGTTTCAGTGCTACATAATGTGCCTCTAATTAATTTATTCCACAATTTTTTACATTTTTGGCTGAACTGTAAATACATTTTAATGGAACTTGGTTGGGAAGCAGTGATCTACATAAAGTCTTATATACGTTTTGTCTATTGGATTTATTTTTAAATTTCTTAGATATTAGCATGTCCCTTAAGTGTTTGCATATTTTTCTTTATTTACTGACTTTCTATGAAACTGTGTTTTAAGCAAATAAACCCAAAGGAAACAAAGTCACAAAATGTTTTATATAGCTCTAAATTTTTTTCTGTGCAGTGAGTAGAGTATTTGTGTGTATATATATATATATATGCTTTATAAATTAAAATGAGTATATGTTTTTTCTTTTGTATTTTTTAGATCTAAAACCAACCGTTGCACTTTGCCAACAAAAATGCAAAAGGACTGGGACTTTGGAGAGCAATTACTGTTCAAGTAACTTTGGTACGGAAATAAAATTACGTTTTGACTTGAGGCTGTGTCTGTAAATGGAGCAAAATGGCAGAGAATTTAGTTGTAAGTTGCCATTAACATACAGAGCAATGTTTGATAGTGGTCTGTGTCCTCTGTAAGCATCTGAGGCTCAAAAGGTTCCTTGAGATGTTTAGAAAAGGACACAGTAAACATGTGTCCACTGTGAGTCGTCTAAACACAAATGGCCAAAGAGAAGGTGATGTGTTGCTATATAAAGATCTTTATTCAAGCTGCCGGACCTGGCATGTTATATTACTGGAACATTTTTTATATTAGTATCCTACAAGGACCAGTCTGTGTATCTCTTTTGGCTGTTAAATGTGGGAAAAAATACACAGTCGGAGAAAAACATGTTTGTTTCAGTAAGGTGATTTAAAATGCCCTATTGAAAAAATGATTGCACATATGTAGGTGTACCATTTTGAATATACGGGTCCAATTTATAATTTGGTGGAACTGTCTATAATTCACACTCTACAAGGAGTTATATCCCATGATAAATGGTTGTCTGGCAGTCATAAATTCTGGTTTGATAGACATTGTTAATTTCTAATAATTGGGAAAGAAATGAACTGATTTTATATTCTACTAATGTAGACTAGACTGTTTACATTGTTAGATATTCCTTAGAATGAAAGTGGCCAGACCTGGTCTCCTTATATAGATTAAACACTATGCATTACCAAGCAATACCTTATTGGGACAGCAATGAGACCATGCTTTCTCCGAATATTAATTCAACACTAAACTGCATGCCTTAGGTACTGATCATTTTTAATAGACAAAGCTCAACCTATGCCCATAAAGACTTTGTATTACGCACTTAGTACTGAAATCGTAAAGGGAAAGTGACCAAACTGCAAGATCAGTCATGGTCAAATCTATATATATATATATATAAAATACACAAGACCCAGCGCACTCACCTATCCACTAAACAGCAACTTCAATGTTGAAAGATTTTATTTGTTTTTTTGTTTTTTAAAACACCTAACCTAGGCAAAAAAATAATGGGGATTTAGTTACATTATATGATCATACATTGCATAAGCCTGCCACTACGTCAATGTACCCCCATTTTGTCAGGTCCTACTCTAACAGCCTAATGTCTGCTCTTATGAGATTAACCCACTTACTTGGGGGGAAAATTCCATCTGGGGCTCTCTGCAGTGCAAGGCTAAATAGGGCCCTGGGATGAGGCACCTGTGACAGGGAGGGGTGCAAAACCAAGGAGTTGGATAGACTCTCAAATATATATATGAAACAAGGGGGTGTGATTTTGCAACATTGAAGTTGCTGTTTACTGGACAGGTGAGTGTGCTGGATCTTGTGTATTGTATAATTTGGCCCCCAGCAGCACCCCCATTTATGAATGTTCAGGTGAGTGCAGCCACACCCCCTTTATATATATATATATATATATATATATATATATATATATATATATATATATATTAAGCATTATAATCTAATACATTTAAGACTGGCTAATGTCAATTCTGTTAAAATTGCATTGCACAGAATGTCATACATTGGCTGAGAGCAGTCAGTTGTCACTCTCAGCCACTGAATGACAATGGCATCAGCACCCAGCTCTGCAGAAGCGAGCTATACATCTCCAAACCAGCAGTGAGCCTCGGAGCCTGGTGTGGGCCCAAGTAAGAATCGTTTTAAAATGGTTTGCCCCATTACAAATTGGAATTATTGCAACTACAGCGGGCCGCTGTGGTTATGATGTTTGGGGTAACCCTTTTGAGACATCAACAGAGCATAAATTATTATTAATATTATTATTATTTATATAGCGCCAACAAACTCTGCAGCTCTTTGCAATAGCTGGACGAACAAACATGTAGTTGTAACCAGACGAGTTGGACACACAGGAACAGAGGGGTTGAGGGCCCTGCTCAATGAGCTTACATGCTAGAGGGAGTGGGATATAGTGACAAAAAAAGTAAGAATAGTATTAGAGAAGTAGATCGGTAGAATAGTATTCACTGAAGGCTTTTAGTGTGTGTGTTTTTTTGAATGGCTGTTGCAAGACATGAATCAGTTGGGAGCTATTAACAGTTTAATTCATATGCTTTGGTGATGAATTACGTTTTTAATGATTTTTTGAAAGAGTGGAGACTGGGTGAGTGTCTAACAGAGAAGGGAAGGGAGTTCCACAGGAACGGTGCAACCCTCGATAAGTCTTGAAGGCGAGTATCAGAGGTGGGAGTACGAACAGAGGATAGACATAGGTCTTCGGCAGAGCTTAGGGGCCTAGACGGGACATACTTGTTTATTAGGGAGGATAGATAGGTGGGAGCAGCATTATGTAGAGATTTGAAAGCAAGAACCAGAATTTTAAATTAAGCCCTATATCTTTCGGGAAGCCAATGCAGGGACTGATAGAGGGGTGAGGTGTGGAAGGTGTGGGCGGACAGGTATTTTCTAAATATCCATGTTTTGTTTTGTTTCTCTAGTGATAACATGTACTATTATCACAACACTTAGCAGAGGAGGCAGTGTGTATGCAACTGTGTCTATTATCAATGTTTACAAGGAAGGAACCTTGGCAATCCAGCAAGCTGGCAAGACTATGAGCGCCAAGATCATGGTGGTTTGCAAGCAGTGCCCACTTATACGAAGAGGTCAGTAACGACAAAACACTTGAATATTTTATATTGTAAACTTTGCATCTGTCAAAATCGATTATGTTATCGTACTCATAGTGCAGTTTATAAAGCTCAAGTTAACTGGTAGTATATACATACAAAATAATAATACTTAATATAGAGCACTCCGTCATGGCGGTAGTTCTATTAATAGGTATTTTTTTAAGTATATCACAGAATAAAGAAATCTTAATGGCAACTGACATTAATGTGGATAGGTGCAAGATAATGCAACTTGGACGTAAAAACCCAAGGGCAGAGTATAGGATATTTGATAGAGTCCTAACCTCAACATCTGAGGAAAGGGATTTATTTCTGATCACTTAAAGGTAGGCAGACAATGTAATAGAGCAGCAGGAAATGCTAGCAGAATGCTTGGTTGTATAGGGAGAGGTATGAGCAGTAGAAAGAGGGAAGTGCTCATGCCATTGTACAGAACACTGGTGAGACCTCACTTGGAGTGCTGTACCCAGTACTGGAGACCATATCTTCAGAAGGATATTGATACTTTAGAGAGAGTTCAGAGAAGGGCTACTAAACTGGTTCATGGATTGCAGGATAAAACTTACCAGGAAAGGTTAAAGGATCTTAACATGTATAGCATGGATGAAAGACGAGACAGGGGGGATATGATAGAAACATTTAAATACATAAAGGGAATCAACACAGTAAAGGAGGAGACTATATTTAAACGAAGAAAAACTACCACAACCAGAGGACATAGTCTTAAATTAGAGGGACAAAGGTTTAAAAATAATATCAGGAAGTATTACTTTACTGAGAGCATAGTGGATGCATGGAATAGCCTTCCAGCTGAAGTGGTAGAGGTTAACACAGTAAAGGAGTTTAAGCATGCGTGGGATAGGCATAAGGCTATCCTAACTATAAGATAAGGCCAGGGACTAATGAAAGTATTTAGAAAACTGGGCAGACTAGATGGGCCGAATGGTTCTTATCTGCCGTCACATTCTATGTTTCTATGTTTCTAATGTGACACTTCAAGATATGGGGATCCATAAAAACGTGACCAACCAATATACTGATCTTGAAAGATGTTGCTATGGTTTTTTGTTCATTTGCTTTTTTTGCTTAGTTCTCTTTTGTACTTGTTTCTTTAATTGTATTGTGTAAGTTATTCTAAGTAAATATATGCTCTCAGGGTTTTCTAATTTGCCTGTTTTGGCCATAAATTTGAAATTCCATGATAAACTCCCAATTACTTAGTGAAAATATTTAACAGTTATGCATAGAAACAGACATTACTAACAAACATTCCAATTATGGTTATTTATCACAATATAACAAGCATACTTGTAGTTTTTACTTTAAACTGGCAATTTTGAGCTCAAACCACCAATATTTCACCAAAACAGCCAAAGATTATAGCCGAGTTGTACAATTTTCAATACAACTATTAAAATCAGTCCTAAATTTTGCTAATTTTATTGTAAGTTTTCAACAATTTATTTTTTTTGGTAACAAAATGTTCTGTGCGTTTTGTTGTGCCACATGTATGTACTAATTACTTGAATTCTGATTATCCTGATCACATACAATTACCAACACTATGTTACTAATTAGTTGTTCATGTGTCTTTCTACAGGGTTAAATTACATCATCATGGGGCAGGTTGATGAGGATGGCCGGGCCAAAGTTTTCCCAAACAGTTTTGTCATGAGTTTCAAAACAAAGAATCAGAAGATGCTGAACTCTTTGAAATCGAAGAGATGTTAGAGGCTTAGCAGTATTGCATTACTATCAGCTACTGAGACTGTACTTGCCCTGTTTCAGGAGCCAGATGATATGGATCTCGTTTAAATCCAGCAGAATTGAAGATGCATATTTTACAAAAACAAATTCTATGCTCCTCCAACAAGGAATGTGCTCCCATATAAGCTTCTCCCATTGAGATTGTAAACTGAACTGTTCTAGGTTCTGACTACTTTATAGCTGTTTATTTATATATTTTAACCCGCTAAGGATCAGTGACATTCAATGCTGTCATTCCAATCTGGTCCTTAGATATCTTTGGGAATGAACATGATTGTGGTTCTTCCAAGTTATTAGGGTTTTGTTTTTTTCACAGGTCCCCACTGGTTATATGGGGGCCATATGGACCATACGCCTATATATTGTTTGTTTGTGAAAAGGCTGGGATGGCCCTTGAGAGGTGCCTCATGAGTATTTTAAGATCACTTAGTTCTTCCTTTGATGTTGGCTCTGACTGAACCATTGCCAACAAAAAAGAAAAGTAGTAAGTTTGTAGTATACCCCATGGGAATAAAAATATAAAATGTTAGAAAAAAAAAAAAACTTAAAGGTATACTATAGAGCTAGAATTACAAATTTGTATTCCTAGCACTATATTAACCTCTGGCTTCCCCTCCCTCGCGCCTCCCATCCCCTACGCTCATTAAGCATTGACTCAATGCTTTCCTATATGATTTGACTGACATGCAGAGCGTGAGGACATCCAATGTCAATAAGTCAACCAAAAGTCGCCTAACAAGCAGGAAGTGCCTCTAGTGGCTGTCTGATTGACAACCACTAGATGCAGTCTTTGTCCTTCATTGCAGTTTATCTAATACTACAATTGTTTCCTTTTCAGGACTAAGTGTGACAGGGACATTGCACCCATATCACTTCCTTTTAAAAAGGGCGATTGGAAGAAATAAATAGATTTGCCACAAACAGGGTTATTTACAAAAGTGAGAATTGTCAAATTGAATTCAAAGTGAATTTAAAATTTTAAACCAAGCTGAAGAATATTTCCAATTCAGCTTCTATAGCCTTAAATTTAAAATTCCCTTTGAATTCACATTGAATTCCCAACAATTCTCACTTTAGTAAATAAAGCTGAACATGTCAGATGCCTAAGATTGCTATGACATTATAGATTGTTAGAGGTCCTTAAGGGTTAAAATCATGAGAATGTGTTTTTTTTTTGTAATGACTAATGTGGTGATGTAACAAAATTTAAAGTGCAATATTTATAAATTTATGTCTTTTTTTTTTTATTGCTGAGCATTTTTCAGTGTAATAAAGATTTTGACACTGGTTTGTGCATATAGCTTATGCTTAAATTATATATGAGATTGCATTAGACCACATGGTGAATCTATCTAATAGTGTAGTGGAGTTGGGTTTTTCCTCTCCCCTCATTGTTCCTTCTAAACTTACCTTTGCCTTCTCTCTATTTTTCATCTTTTGAAGTCCACTCTGTTTCTTCAATTCTCTCTCAGCACGTGTTGCCATTACCTACCATCAATCTGGCTCTCATCTACTCTTCCTTGATCATTTTCCTTTCTACTTGACTTCCTTACTTTCTCTGCTCTGACATTCCTTCCCTCATCTTTGGTTACTTCAATATACCTATTAACCAACCTAACAGTTCAACAGCATCTAGACTTCTATCTATCACCCCTCATTTGGTCTTACTCGGTGGTTGAACTCCCCATCACACATAGCCGACAATAGTCTTGACTTTGTTTTTTCCAACTTTTGCTCTGTCTCTAACTTCTCTAACACACCTTTCCCTCTGCCTAACCAACATCTTCTCACCTGCACTGTCAATGTGCTTTCAGAAATCTAAGCTCCTTGATCTATGTCACTTCTCTAACCCTTTTCAATCTCCACTTGCTCCTCTCACAACTCTCTCCTGTCCCTCTTAAGCTATCTTATACCATTCTGTCCTGTCTACCGCTCTAGATAAGGTTGCACCAATTAAAGTTTACTCTAATCACCAACCACGCCTTTAACTGTGCTACAAGAAGCTCACCCCTTATCTCCAACTATGCTCCTGTACCACAGAACATTGTTGGAGAAAGTCTTGCACCACACCTGATTTCCAACATTACAAATTCATGCTATGATCCTATACTTCCACCCTCTCCATTGCCAAGCAAGAGTATTTGATCTCTATCATCTAAACCTACTCTTCAACTTCTTCATACCTTTAACTCACACATATTAACTCTCAATGTGCTAAATATCTGGAAATCAAGATACTAACTAACTAATTGGTATGACACACCACAGAAAATTCACAAATATCTCCCGGAGGTATCAGAGGTTGGACAGGGGAGGCAAGAGCAGGGGCTCTCCTTCACATTTTTTGGGAGTGTCCCCTCATAGTTCCCTATTTTAAGCAGGTCCATGATGTGCTACTGGCAGACAAGGGAGTGGCTTTCAACCCAGCTGATATTCTGTTTAACAAGTACACTCTGCCAGTATTGAAATACAAGAAAACAATGTCTAGGCATCTACTTACGGCAGCCAAATCATTGATCCTTGCAACATGACGAAGGAAAGAACTATCAACATTTCAGACTTGGCTTCAGAGAGTCGAGGAGATCAGGCAGGTTGAGGAGGGGATAGCAGCATGTGGAAGGTGGTTGGAGAAGCACAAAGAAATCTGGAGAACATGGACATTTTACAAGAGAGTAGCCAGATTACCGACTAGTCGGTAGTGATGGAGTAGAGTTGGCTGACAGGAGGATCACGGCTCTACGGATCTGCGGACCGTGGAAGACAGGGGTGGGCTGAAGAGGTGGGACCCCCTCCCCCTCCCCCACTCCCCTCCTGCTTCCTACCCTTCCTCTTCCCTTTTCACCACCTTCCCTACCCCCTCCATTTTTTTCCTTCTTCTTTTCCTCGCCATCTCTTCTTGGACTTGCCCCCTACCTTCTTCTCTTCTAACTTTTGAGAAAGCTGTATGCGAAACATGTCACGTGGAGATTAAGGATTGCCTACAAGGACTGGTTTTATTTATAGTTCTTTTTACTATATAGTTCACTTTTAAATAGTTTTATTTATTCTGTTTATTAATAAAGATTCTGTTTTAATACCCAGTCACTCTTGAGCTCCTTATACTCTCACCATCACTCTGCTGTTTTTGATCTACATATATCCCTCGGTGGGGATTGTTCCACCTAAAGCTCCATACACTAGAGCAGGTCATTGCTCTAGCAAATGTAAGTAGGTCAAATATTATTTACTTATCCTACTTTTACATACGTACTGTACCATTGGTATACATCCTTATTTTTTTCATATGATGAATCGCACTACCTTGGGAATCTGATACCAGCAAAAAGAAATCCTTAGACGGGGATTGTTCCGTCCAGGCTCCTAAAATAGAGTGTTTTAAGCTCTGGAAAACGTGAGTGCCCCTTTGGAATTTATCTTTATAACCATATTATTCATAACATACTGCACTATCATTGTACTTTTATTTCCCTTTTTTTTAAGAGTAAGACACATAATTGCGAAATCTGCTGCTACCTGTGTATGTATGATTTTATTATAATAATTCTTAGCGCTGTCCAGCTAATTTACTTGCTTGTTTTGTTCTATCGTTCACAAGGTAAAAGGAACTCCTTGTTGGTGAATAGCTGCTTTATTGGATAGAGAGCACTTATCACTTTTTTCACTATCTGTTCTCTTCTAATGTACCTGATGTGATTGTCTAGAATGACTACTTGCTTACTATTGTTCACACTCTACACTTTGTACATAGATGATATGGGTAGACATGGGTTAAGTGTAGCAGCCTACCAGGGAGAGCAAACTATGCCTTGGTCCACTTCCCGTGAACCGGAACTTAACCAGGTTGAACAGGGTCTGGGGCTTGTTAGTTAATACTTAAGTGCAGAAGGTGCACTCCTACTTAATTAGACATCCAACCGTACCCCGGACGGAGTAACCACATTTCTCAAGGAATATGTTCGTGTTTACTTTACTTTGACAAATGTCACCCATAGTGCTATCACATTTTTATTTTATATTTTGTGTTACATTTTAGATAGCGGGCCGAGACAACGCAGATCCCACTTTGGTTCGGTTGCATTGTTCCTTATAAACTGGGTTAGACCATCTTGCACTTTTTTATGTCTGCACATTTACTAGCCATGTGAAATAACATCTTAGCTATGTGAAATGTATACTTTTTTTAACCTATGTCTGACTGTTCTTTCCAGTCACTGATTTACTTCTGTATATCCTTTTACTTGTATTTTATATAACGTGAATACAATTAAAAGAGATTGTCAAAAATATTGCCTGCTTTCACCCTATTCATAGCTCAAGTCACAACTAAAGCACTTATTCATTTCCCAACTTGACTGTTGCATCTCCTACTGCACTACTTATTCACCTTTGTCCACCTTCCAAATAGCCGCATTAACCCTCTTCTGTTTGTAATGCATGCTGCCACCAGGCACATCTTCCTGACTGACTGCTACAGGCACCCGTCACCCCTTTACCAATCATGACATGGAATTCCTGTACTCTTTGTGATCCAATTCAAAGTGCTAATACAAACCTACAAAGCTATCACTAACTCCACTCTTCACTACATCTCCTCATTACTCAACAAACTGCCCGCATTCACCCTTTTCTAACTCAAGTTACAACTAAGGCACTTACTCATGCACTCATCATTTTCCAACTTGATTATTGCAACTCCTGCTGTAGTACTCATTCACGTTTATCTACCTTCCAAATACCCACGTTGACACTCTTCAGTCTGTAATAAAGGTTGATGCCAGGCATCATTCCTGACTGACTACTACTCACAAATTTCACCCCTTTGATAATCATTACATAGGATACCTGTATTCAAACGTCACTCATCACTACATCTCCTCATGTAAATAACCTCTCCTGGCATCAACTCTCATCTCATAACTTTTCAAGGGCTGCCCCATTCCTTTGATATTCCCTAAGCCGTGTCATTGGGCTGTCCCCTA